>NC_057808.1:11055823-11066892 GCF_018294505.1 Triticum aestivum | reverse complement strand
ACACATGATGAACCAGAGCGCATTAAGAATGCAACTCCCAGCTATCTCTCGACCATTTCAGGCGGTTGTATGAAGATCCTACGTCTCCTAACCCTTCTTCTTCCTCATCTCTGATTCTTCCCATACAGGACACCGCACGGGCCGCCGGCCGGACCACCGGCCCCCACCGCCTGTGTTCCTCCGCCACCCCCCCCCCCGCCCCAACCCCCACCCGCGTCGAGTTTTCTTCGTTCGGCGAGGCCCCACAACCACCCGAGCCCCTTCGATCGCATCGGCGAACTCCGGCGAGCTCTGAAAAATTGACTGACCCAATTTTGAAATTTAGTCTACTCTGATTTAACTAGTGTGGAATATAAAAGGGGAAAACCATAAGCATTGGGAGTATAGTGTTGAGCGTGCCATGGCGGATCTAAAGGTGCAAACCGGACAAAGGCAACTTCGCAACCAAGACAAGAAATCAGAGTAAAGCAGTGGCGATCTATTTTCTTGCTGCGATAAATAAGTTGAGCAGATACGAAAGAGTACCGCCTCTGGTGCGGCGCCGTGTAACCATCTGCTGAGAATTTGACGGTGCTGCGGTAGCGATGGCTGTCGGCGGCGTGGAAGCAGATCTAGGAGGGTAGACGGTGGCGGCGGGGCGCGGTGGACGAGACGGTCGTAGGAGCGGCCCCGGCAAGGTGGACGACGGCGGGGATGAAGCGGGAGGACGGGATGCAAGGATCCCGGTCCGAAGCCGTGGATGAGAGAGGTCGATCTCTTGTAATGGATGGCGGCGTCGGGGTATCAGCTCCGGCATGGTGGAGGAGGACGGCGGTGGATGGGGTGGCGGACGGCGGCGAACGGAGGAGGGTGGGGTGGAGAGGGTGTTTTGGCGCCCACGGAGTACGAATGGGGAAAAGGGAGGTAGAGAGGAAGGGGGGAACCATGTATTCAGGGCGCGCTTGTCTCAAATGTGAGGAAATTTACAAACTTAGCCCCCATTTCAAATTTCTACTACATCACGGCAACATTAGTCGGTTGGGGATAGGACGGTAATCTCGCATACACCGAATATTTGCCGACGAGAGTTTGTTTTTGGTGCCCACCGTGTATGAATATGAATCGGGGAGGGAGTCAATTTCGGCCAAGGACACACTGTGTTTTGGCGCCCACCGTGTATGAATCCGGGTGAGAGGCGGTTACGTCACGTTTGGGGTGAAATTACAAACCTACCCCTATCAAAACCTATAGAAATCCAGCAGATAGGCTTTGCGTGGCAGGGATAGGCAGTAGTGATTTCCATCTCGCAGATTTTGGTTTCGGGCGGTTACTGCAACTTTCCCCGCTTCGTTCAAATTTTGCAGAGTGCACGTTTACTGTGCCAACTCAATTCGAATCCCGTTTGTAATCTATTTTTTTCCGGGCGGGATCCATTTTCAATTGGAATTACATTCTATATACATCATTTTTTTATATATACTTTCAAAAGCACAACAAAGAATTCTGCTCCTTTATATGTATAATATGATTTACAAATACAACGATCTCGAAATCTTAAGGTTGAATTCGAAAAAATTTAACCAAATTATGTTCTACTAAAATGTATGGATCAGTAATATCTACATATTAAATAACATAGATGTGCGTGAATTCATATGAGTATGCATGTTTGATAGATCAATTTTGGTTTGAGTATGGATTACATGTATCATCATCTCGAATTCAAATATTTGAATCCCTTTTTTGTTCACTCCTTTCACGCCCATCTCTCTCGCATGCATGCTCCTTCAGGTAGCTATCACTCTCTTTTCTCCAGCTCACCCGCACGCTCACTTCATGTTTCTCCTATCCTTGCAAACATGGTCTCTCGACGTCTCCCTTGAGAAGTGTCACACTCTCCCTATCATTATACATTACACGGTTTTCATTATCTCTCACGTCTCTACTGTTCTCTGGTATCACTCGGTACCTAATCTTTCTTTTTCACCGCCACACACACAGTCTCCACTCGTCTTTCACTTTGTCTTTCTCTCTATGGGATTCTCTCACACACCCTATATGTCTCTAATTATGACTCATACCACTAAAATTACTCTCTCTCTCTCTCTCCTGTAGACACAACATTTGCTGCGGTCCCCTTTTCGTCTCCATCCCAGACTGACATTATTCATTTGTTTACCGATTAGACAACCCCGACTACCGTCTCCTCTCTCTCTCTCACAGACACACACACAACTCATGCTTCCACTCCCCTTCCCGACTACCATCTCTCTCTCACACACACAAAACTCTCGCTTTCGCACCCCGACTCGTATTTCTCTCACAAACATTTATCGGCTAGCTTGCCTCTAGATAGGTTTATACACCCGCACACTCGTGCTTCCACCATCGCATACATGTCTCTCTCCCGCTCCTTGTATCTAAGTAGATTTTTCTTCCCTTCTTGAGACACGCCCTCTCGATCGTGCACACACACTATCGCCTCATTTTAAGCTGATACCTATCGCACACACACTCCTTGTGTCTTTGTCACACATGCACTCACTACAGGAATCAGCTATTTTGCCGTCTGCCACGGCGGACGGCAAAGGCATGAACGGCGGACGGCAAAGGCCTTTGCCGTCAGCGGCGGACGGCAAAAGGCTCCGGCAAAGTAGGCTACGGTAAACAGCTACTTTGCCGTCTGCTTCCTGGCGGCTGACGGCAAAGGCCCTTTGCCGTCTGCCGCGGACGGCAAAGAGAGCGGACGGCAATAATTGTGCTCTCGGTCCATTAAGTGGCTAACGGCAGGCCTTTGCCGTCCGCCGCGGACGGCAAACTTTCTAGTGCCTTTGCCGTCTGCCAGCGGACGGCAAACTTTCTAGTGTCTTTGCCGTCCGCCGTATGATGTCATCTACACGTCACTACATGGCAGGCCTTTGCCGTCCGCCGCTGACGGCAAACTCGTTTACTCTTTGCCGTCTGCCACTGTAGGCAAACTGACCAAATGGGTCAGCTCCCAGGAAGCACAGCTGGATGCCACGTGCCTTCTTTGCCGTCCGCGGCAGACGGCAAAGAGCCCGTTGCCGTCGGTGGCAGACGGCAAAGAGCCTGCATATTGGCTCTTTTTCTGTTTTTTATTAAATCCAACAATTTTCACAGCAAATATATATGACATATATAGATATATTTCACAGGCATTCATATCACAAAATTCCATCCATAAACAAAGTTCCTTCATACATAAACAAAGTTCCATCCATAAACAAAGTTCCTTCATACATAAACAAAGTTCCATTCATATCACAAAGAGCCTTCATACATAAACAAAGTTCCATCCATACATAAACAAGAAGACTAGAACAAGAAGAGTAGCTTCCATGAAGTGAATGAAATCTACAAAATGGCAAAATAAGAAAGTTAGAAATAGGTGACTAGAACAAGAAGAGTAGAACAAGAAGAAGACTAGAACAAGAAGAGTAGAACAAGAAGAAGACTAGAACAAGAAGAGTATGTCATTTATGAGCTAACTTACGTGAAATGGATCATATATGAGCTAACTAAATTGAAATGGGTCGTTTATGAGCTAGCTAAGGTGAAATGGATCATTTATGAGCTAACTTAGTTGAAATGGGTCGTTTATGAGCTAACTAAGGTCAAATGGATCGTTTTTGAGGTAACTAAGGTGAAATGGATCGTTTTTTAGCTAAGTTAGGTGAAATGGATCATTTATGAGCTAACTTGGTTGAAATGGATCATTTTTCAGCTAACTTAGGTGAAATGGATCATTTATGAGCTAATTTAGTTGAAATGGATCTTTTTGAGCTAACTTAGGTGAAATGGATCATTTAAGAGCTAATTTAGGTGAAATGGATCGTTTATGAGCTAACTTGGTGAAATGGATCGTTTTAGAGCTAACTTAGGTAAAATGGATCGTCTATGAGCTAACTAAGCTAATTATGCAATTTTTGACATAAGTAAGCTAAGTACAGATCGTTTTAGAGCTAACTTAGGTAAAATGGATGGTTTTGGAGGTCAGTAAGCTTATTAAGTCATTTTGGAGGAGAAGAAGCTAAGTCTAGGTCATTATGGTAAGCATTGGAGGAAATAAAGCTAATTCTAGGTCTTTATGCATGTGTTAAGCAAAACACTAGATAAACTTACCAAGATCCAGGAGGCGTAGGAGCGGGCTGGCTCGTGTCGGTAGCTGGAGAAGGATCGTGCGATGCTTGTCTGGAGCTACGCTGCACCAAAGATCATTTCCAATGTCTTGTTAGCATGATGACACTCAAATGTTAAGACTAGCAAGTAATGTCCATTCAAATTAAACTCACCGTGGTCCCAGGAGCAATCACTGGCATCGGCGGAGCGGTCTGACCGGTCTTCTCGCACACAGACTGCACATTTGGTTTTGACGACTCAGTCATACTAGTTAGTAATGAGACAAACACTACATGAATGTTTTGGCTAATCTGCAGAAGAAACTTACCACAAGGAGCTCGTACATGGCCCTTGCCTGCATGTCATTCCGTGCCCTCTCCTCCTCCATCATCTTTGTCGTCCTCTCCTCCAACTCCCGCTGCCTCTCCGCCGCCTCCGCCAGAAGTTTCTCCGTTCTATCTCTCTCACTCTGTATAGCAGCCTGCAACACCACTCACATGACCCTTTGTAATCATTGATGTAAGCGCACACAATGTAATGGAGAAAGATAGCTGAGTACGTATCACTAACCTTGATGGTGAGTTGCACTGGCCGTTCACGAGGCCTTATCTCAGGAGCGGAGCTCGACTGGCGCGCCTTGATCTCTGGGAGAGTGCTAGGATAACGGATAAGTCCATCTCCAATGGCTATGGAGCCATGGGACCTCCCGCCACCAGATATCATCACCAGCTCTGGATCAATGGGACCCTGGCTCGGGTTAAAGTCCTCCCCTTTCCTCGCCTTCCCCTCATCTCTATATCTCACGAGCTTGTTGTGGGAGGAGATGTTGGTGAAGTTGTTTGCATCATCGAGGTCAGACTGAGAGAAAGCCTTGACTTTCTTGAAAGAGGCAGTGTGGGCCATGGCATACAGGTCGTACACCTCTGGCACCTTATCCACCTTATTGTGGCGTGCCTGAAAGAGAGAAACAATGTAAATTAGTAATTAAAGGGCTCAAGCTAGCATGATGAATGAATTGCATGAATCATGAAGCAAACCACATACCCAGTTGCGCCCGAACTGATATAAGTTGGAGCTGCCTTGATGGTGTGGCACACCTTCCATTTGGGCACGTTTGTCCTTGGCCTCGTTGTGGAGGGCTAGCCATTCTTTTGAGCACCACTCATCGACCAACACCTCCCAACAATCCATCCGATCCGCACACCATCTCGGAGGCGCCTAAGTTAGCAAATAGAAACTTGAGCGCTACGGCTAAGAATTAGTAAATGAAGGAACTTAAGTAGAAGGCCTTAAGAATTACCTTCATGTACTGCTCCTTGCTCAGGAACTTATCGCGGCATGCCGGCTTGGTCTTCTTGATACCACGCAAGGCGTAGTAGTCTCGAACAGCCTGCACCCGAGCCTCGTGCCGTAAGTTCTGGAGTAGGCGCTTGCAGACGTTCTCGATAACATGTGCCGCGTCCTCCTCGTATCCCTCCTCACACCTGTAGAATGTCTGCAATCAAATGAGACAATATTGATTAGTACAATTAATAACTAGCTAGTTGAAGATTTTTAAATGTGTAAAGGAGAAATTACCCAAAACTTTCTGATCACCATGTCTGCCCTCGTGTCGCACACGACACCGTCGATAATCTCATCCGGCGGGGCCGGGGCAGCCACGTAGTGCTCCCAGCTCAATCCAAGCTCTGGAAGCCGACCCTCACCAGGCAACGTGACAAACCCCAGGAAGTTTTGCCGGCAAAGAACTCCAAGGACGGAGTTGGGCCGACGGACACTATGATGGTGGTCCCAACCCCTGCAGCATGACAAGGCCAACGCATTAGTTATTTGAAGAAACGTGAATGCAGAAGGTACAAAAATATTAAATGCACTTACGTACCTCTCCCCATCAGGGAAAATCAACCACCTCTGCTTGCGGGTCGCCGGCACGGATGGGAGCCATGTAGCACCACGCTGGTAGACGGTGCCCCCCTCCTCCTCAAGATCAGTCGGCTCCCCGCCATCATCAGCATGGCCACTCGGCTCCTCGGGCTGATCCGGCCAGGTACCCCATCCGGACGTGTGCTCCTCCGGGGTCTCGTGGGCCGAACTCTCGTGGGCCGAAGGCCAGTCAACCCGAGGCTCGTGGGCCCAAGGCTCGTGGACCGGAGGCTCGTTGACCGGAGTCAGTGTAGCCTCCTCCTCGGACGAGTCCACCCTAGCAGTCACGTGCTCGGGTGAAACAGCTGGGGGTGGCGGCGAGGAAGGCACCACAGCAGTCACCCTACCTCCTCTCCTGCGACCACGTGCCCCACCTCCTCTCTTCCCACCTCGTCCCCTGCTGGGCACCGCGGTCGACGAAGAAGGGCCCGGCGGTGTGGCCATACTGTCCAGCAACGCTCGGCGGAGAGGTGCGTCTGGAATGGAAGACCTCAGACCACGCGCCGACGAAGAAGGGGCCTTGGCGCGCTCCCGACCAGCGCCCACCATCTTTCAACACCTGCCATGACAAACAGTAAACGAAATTAGTACAACATAAAAAAAAGACCGACATGAATAATAATATGTGTATCACTTAAGTGTATCATCATCAAGTACAACATAAAAAAATTTAATACCTGACACTACTAATAATCTCGATCAGTATCATCAATAAATGCATAATCATCATCATCACTATAATCAATGACGGGCTCATAGGGTTCAGTGGCATCAACATGTGGAAGGCCACCTTGACGTGATCGGTCAAGCAATGACAGGTCATCCGCAACAGTAACCTCTTCTTGTTCCGGCTCTTCTTGTTCCTCCTCTAGGGTGATGTCGGATTCACTGTCGCTGTCTACTTCAATGTTTTGGGGTGAAGTATAGCGGTTCTTGAAACGCTTTTTGGAAAGACGTGTCTCTTGGAAGAATTCTCCTTCATATGTGTCTGGGTTAATGTGAGGTTCATAATCCTCTTCCTTTGGGGGAGATAGTCTAGCACTTGCCGGCACTTCATAAACAACATCCCAACCTTTCAGATTTGGATTAGTTTGGCAGGCCCACGATAGATAGAATACTTGGGTCGCCTGTTGAGCCGTAATATAGACATCAGGAACATCTAAATGGGTGCTTTGGTTGATTTCAACTAGCCCTATATGTTCATGAGTCCTTCTAGTCTCCTTCGGCTGAAACCAATAACATTTGAAGACTACGACATTCGGTGGGTTTTCACCATAGAATAGAAGTTCATAAATTGCTTCAACTCTCCCATAATACTCAGTACCTCCTTCGCCAATAGCAGATACACAACAATTTGTAGACTTTCGGTCGGCCATAGATAGCTCTTTGCCATAGGTACGAAAGCGATACCCGTTGATGTCGTATTTGTGAAATGAACGGACCTTATAGTCAAAACCATTAGCGACTTGTCTCAATTCGGCGTCCATAGACTCTGAATTAGCCTACAAGTTTAATATGAAAGGATTGTTGCATTACGCACAAATTAGCGAATGAAACCGGGATAGCCGCCTACAAATTAGCCTACAAGTCTAATAGAAATTACCGTTTGTTTGAACCAAGAGATGAAACCGGGATAGCCGCCTCCTTGCTTTGCGAGAAGCTCATACTCTTCGACAGAATCCTTTTGGATCACCGCTCCATACGAGAATAAGGCGACGTATCGACTGTATGAAATATCCAGGAATAAGAGCAGTTCAAAGGAAATAGAAGTTGCGAAACTATGTACCGAGAACTTACTCGATGTACGGCCACAGTTCTATCAGGTTGTTGAAGATATACAACGAAATGGTCCGCCATTGTTCGTTATCCAAAGATACTGGATTTGAAACACTGGCTGGTGCGAGATTCCCTTTGAATAGGCTGAGGTTGGATCCACCCTTTTTAGGGTCGTCAGCATTGTACGGAGGCTTCGGATTATGCAAATGACGATTTTTGGCTTCGTAGTGTGCTGTCACGAAGTTTGCCGCCTCCTCAGTGATGAATGCCTCAGCCATCGATGCTTCAATTCTACGTTTATTTTTACATTTTTGTCGAAGCGTCTTCTGCATCCTCTCAGTTGGGTAGCACCAACGATTTTGCACGGGCCCCCCAATCTTGCCTCAGTCGGGAGATGGAAAATCAAATGTTGCATTGAAATAAAGAAGCCCGGTGGAAAGATCTTCTCTAACTTGCAGATCAACTCCGGCGCCAACTCTTCCATTTCTTCTAGCACGCTAGGCGATAGTTCTTTCGCACAAAGAACACGGAAGAAATAGCTGAGTTCTGCCAGTACTAGCCATTCATCCTCAGGGATGAAGCCACGCAACATCACCGGCATTACCCGCTCAATCCATATGTGCCAATCATGACTCTTGAGACCAAACATCTTCAATTTATCAAGACTGGCTCCCCTCTGTAGATTCGCTGCATACCCATCGGGGAACATCAACTGCATTTTCACCCACAAGATAATTTCCCTCATAGCTGGCCTTCCAAGATTGAACCATGCCTTTGGCTTCGTCCAGTTCTGCTTTCCTTTCGGTTCTTTCATGTTTTGTAACGGCCTATCACATAGCGCCTCCAGATCGACTCTAGCCTTAGTATTATCCTTTGACTTCCCATCTATGCCGAACAATGTACCAAAAAGTGCGTCGGCAATATTCTTCTCAGTGTGCATCACGTCGATGTTGTGTGGGAAAAGGAGGTCTTTGAAGTAAGGCAGATCCCATAAGCATGTTTTGTGAGTCCAGGCGTGCTTAGAATTATACCCCTTGAAGTACCCTGGACGCTCTGGATGTGGCTCGAGAGCGTTTAACTGATCCAGGGTCTGTTGGCCTGTCAATGCAGGTGGTGCAGAGTTTTTGACAACTCTACCTCTGATGAAGTTCTTCTTGTCTTTCCTGAACTTATGGCGAGGATTCAGGAACTGTCTATGCATGTCGAAGCAAGAAAACTTGCGACCGGCCTGAAGCCAACGAAACTCAAGAGCTCCCTTGCATGTGGGGCATGGGAACCTTCCATGCACACACCAGCCAACGAATAGCGCATATGCCAGCAAGTCATGCGTCGAGTACATGTACCAGACACGCATTATGAAGTTCCATTTGCTATAGGCGTCGTATGTCTTGAACCCATTATCCCAGGCTTCTTGCAATTCGTTCTTAAGCGGTTGCATGTACACATTCATATTTTTCCCCGGATAGTTGGGCCCTGGAATTATCAACGTCAGGAAAATGTTCTTTCTTTGCATAATCTGTCCGGGGGGGGAGATTGAGTGGAAAGACAAATACGGGCCAACAACTATATTGGGCTGCCGTCATACCAAACACACTGAACCCATCCGTGCTGATGCCGACTCGAGGATGCCTCGGATCTGCCGCTTTGTCACCATGTAATTCATCAAACTTTTTCCACGCAACACCATCCGATGTGTGTACAATCATCAGATTCCCATCTGCATCTAGTTCGGTTCTTTTACCCATTTTGTGCCATGTCATCTGTCTGGCCGTCTCTTCGACCATGAAAATACGTTGAAGTCTTGGTACGATTGGCATATACCGAAGAACACTAACGGGGATTTTGGTATGTGTCTTCTCACCCATACCATTGTCTACCACAACATACCTGGAAGACTTGCAAATGGGACAATAGTTCAAGTCCACATAGTCAAGCCTAAACAAGACACATCCTTTCTCACAGGCATGTATCTTATCATAGGGCATCTTCAGTGCACGGAGGATTTTGTCCGACTGGTACAGGTTTGCAGGCATTACATGGCCTTTGGGTAGAAAGCGTCCAAATACTGTCATCATTGCATCGTAGCATTCTCTGCCCAAGTTGAGCTGAGCCTTCAGAGCCATTACTTGTGAGATGGCATCCAACTGACAAAGCTCAGTGTGCTCATGGAGCGGACGTTTTGAAGACTCCAACATTTCATTGAAGGCCTTTGCAGATTCCTCCATCTCCTTGTCCGAATCCCGAGCATCATCGAAGTCTTGCACCATGTTTTCCATCCCGGTACCATGCTCATCGGTGCGACGACGATCAACCTCAGCTCGGTCACGTTGGGCAGACTCACCATGAAATGTCCACACCGTATAATCGGGCGTAAAACCACTCTTCTGCAGGTGTTTGCCCATTTCAGCCTCTGTCCTCTTTTCCCAATTGTCGCACCGTAAACAGGGGCACCAGGTTTTCCTCTGGCCATTTGCAAATGCGGCTCGCACAAACCCCTTGGTTTTTGTGAACCATTCAGTGCTCCATTTGTTCTGACCAGTGTGACCGGTGTACATCCACGCACGATCACTCATCTTGACTTTCAGAGCTACTAGACACACAACAAATATATATATATAATTCACCATGTATATATTCATCAGTTGATCTACTTTGTCAATTTTATTACGTCCATGCAACCTACACTCTAATAGGTAATGATAGGTCCTAATCCCACCCGAGTATGTTTAGATTGGGTTCATTTTCCCATGCTATGCTCCGGATCCTACGCAAAATTTCGGCAGCACCTCCCCGCTGTTCTCCTGATACACGTCTCTGCAATAAACAAAGAGGATGTGTACCCGGAGAACAACAAGGGAGGCACTGACGAAATTTATGCGTCGGATCCGGAGCAAAGCATATGGGAAAACAAACCCAATCTAAACATACTCGGGCTGTCCATGGATAGCGTTGGACAATTCAAAAGAATCAAGGTTATAAATATGCAAATGCATGCATATTTGCAACTATGACGCTTTCGAACGGGAGACACATATTGGTTATGCATACTGATGATTCAAGACACATATATAGCTAGCTATCAAGTTTCATCGGAATAGATCAAATAATTAATGGGGGAGGAGGACATGTCATTTGTGCTCACCCACGAACGAAGGGGCAGAGCTCGTCAAACGCACGGCGAGGTCGTCGAACACCAAACCTCGCAGCGATGAAACAACTGCACATTTAAAACTACCCGATCAACACAATTA
>NC_057808.1:11023902-11054329 GCF_018294505.1 Triticum aestivum | reverse complement strand
CTCTTTGCCGTCCGCCACTCTTTGTCGTTCGCCCTTTTGCCTCTTTGCCGTCTGCTGGCAGACGGCAAAGAGGTGGGGCGTTAAGTTTTTTCCAAACGGGCGGGGGCTGGGGGCCACCTCTCTCTTTGCCGTCTGCCAGCGGACGGCAAAGATTCTTTGCCGTCGGCTGGCAGACGGCAAAGAGCTCGCAGATGGCAAAGAGCTTCTTTGTCGTCTGCCATTTCTTTGCCGTCTGCTCTTGGGTAGCTGATGGCAAAGAGCTTCGTTGCCGTCAGCTAGCAGACGGCAAAGAGCTGGCAGATGGCAAATTAGCTGATTCCAGTAGTGACTCCGTCCTCCTCCACTCTCCCTCTCTCTCACACACACATGGGCTTTTTGCAACAACTAGCAAGATGCCCATGCGTTTCACGGAACATCAAGATGCATTTGTATGAGTAGTTTATCTTGTGGGGGAAAAGAATAAACGAGGGAAGGCCTTATTTGCAAATGTGGAGACGGGGTGTGGGTATCTTTTTGCAAAATTGCCATAGTTTCCTTCCTATCCACCAGATATAGATCGGACGGCCTATATTGCAGGATGGCAGGCACACAATCATCACCGACAATGCTTTTTATAAGAGTAGGGATAAAAAATAGAGTTGGTGATGATGGTGGGCCTGCCGTCCTGCAATGTAGGTCGTCCGATTTATATCTGACGGATAGGAAGGAAAATATGGCAATTTACCCGCACTCTTCACCACATTTGTAGATAAGGCCTTCCCTCGTTCATCCTTTTCTCCCACAAGATCTTGATGTTCCGTGCAACGCACGGGCATCTTGCTAGTAAGAGTGGAAATTAGACATATACCACTTCTCGAATCTTGAAACCAACAACATTCCTCCCTTATCTCATCAAAACCGCCAAAGGAATATATTTTGAGTGAAACATAACATATTTTTAGTGATATACGTATTTCAAAACTAGACTTTTTTTTCTATCAAATCGATGAATATGTATTAATCTACTTTGATCGTGTGGCAACGCATTGGCACATTGCTAGTAGTTATTATAATTTTTTGGACACCAGACAAACGGTGGAGTACATATACGAAGAGAAGAGGCGCACGCACGCAGTCGGCCTCTCGCTGTCTCGCACACATGAGTGTTACGTAAAGGCGATGTTAACAAATAAACCCTAAAACCCTAGGTGCACGATTGCTGCATTCGCGGGTACCGGGTACGTGGTGGAGCACCTTTGTAGGAATAGTCAGCTCGCGTGATAATTTGATCCGTAGGAGTTGATGGTCGGGACCACAGGTGAACGACTTGGAGCATGGTGGCTCGCCAGTTGCCACAGATCGAGTAGCCACGTTTAAAATATCATTTTTTAGCGGGGTTAAGAGTTCCGATTTTCAATGACGCGTTATAAGTAGTAAGTAGTTTTTAGAACGATTGGTATGGAGCGAAAATGGAATTCATAGTACTACGTACCTCCTTGGCGTATGGTTGTATGGTTTTTTTTGCGATGGAGGTTGTATGGGTTTATGTTGCGAGATGTTGAACCTGGTAGTTCAAGGGAAAATACTATGGTTTAGATTTAGATGCTGGTTTTCAGTAATGAAAATCGGAAGGGGAAACCCTTCTTTGATTAAAAAAACTACTACCTCCATTCTGGTTTACTAGTCCCCATCGTACTTTGGGTCAAAGTTTGTCCACGAATTTTACTTGTAAAATGTGAATGGAAAATGAGATTTTGTTATACCCAAACAAAAAAGGACTGGAGGGAGTGATTACTCTGACACGGACGCGACCTCTCATAGCGCAGGCATTGAACCGGCACGCCGGCCAAGAGGGCCGCACTCGCTGCAGGCCCGGCTAAGCACGCCTCCTCGCCGCGTGCAACCAGCTTAAGACTGCCCCGCCTGCCTTCATTGAATCCGCGCGTGTGCCGGCAATACGTCCTTCCGCGAGCTGGCAGGCATTTTAGAACACAAAAAATGACTAAAATATAATTAATTTACGCATGGTCTTGACTTGTTGTGCTCGCACTGGTAGCAGGAACTAGTAGAGGATTTTCTTTATTTATAACTCTCCTCACATTTTTTTGGCTTTGAAGTGAATCATGGTTGTGGACATTATGTATGAATGTGCAGATATCTGTGAACATGAGTTTGATGTGGAAGTTGAACTTGGAATGTCGGGCTTGAGCGTGAACTATACCATGTCCAATGCTTCGTCTGTTATTGTTTGGAAAGTAATTGCTGTTATTACATGACCCGGAAAAAAACATTTTGTGCCACATCAGTAGATGCACGGACATCACAACAGGCATGCTGACTGGATAAACATTTGAACCTAGCTATTATGAAGGAAATTTTATATTGACAACAGTTTTAGATAGCAGGAGATGCCTAGCCTGCTCTGCCTCTGCTAGCTTATTTCTGGCTTCTTCCATCTCTTCTTTGGCTTGGGTGAAGAGAGCATCTGATTGCTCTTTTTGCTTCTTCAGGAACTCAGCTACATTCTCAAGGGCTACTGCACGCTTTCTTTCAGCCTTTACTAATGCCACGAGGACACGAACAGCTGACGACTCCACCTGGCTTGTGTGTAATCCAGCATCATCTGGGAATTTGCACCTTGTGTCTAATCCAGCATCATTAGGGAACTGGCACCTTGTGTGTAATCCAGCCTCATTTTGGAAACATGATCTCGAGGTTGACCATACTTCCCTCCTCGCAGGAACTGCATCCTGACATGAAGTTACTTCTTTTTTAGATCAATACTCAGAGCAACCTAGATCCATTTAGTAGAAGCCAGATAAATAGAACTCGGAGAAGTGAATTCAAAAGGAAAAAACAGACTACAAGGTGAGAACACCCACTTCCTACATCAAGCTAAAAACGAAAGCATTAGGACGATTCAGACTCTTCTTATTACACATCGAAGAACACCATGCTTAAGAGAAACAGAAACTAAAACATATACATATCGAAGAACACGAGGCTACACGAAAGTAATTGAAAGGGTGTTACTTACCAAAGCTCGTTTTACAGGTTCGGCGCAGCTCCTCTTTAACTTGCCACGCTCCTTGAAGATGTCCCGAATATCCCGTGTTTGGTCTTCATTGCTCCTCTGCATGTTCGCACTCGTGGTTTTAAAATCTCAACATGGCAAGAAAAATATACTACTAGTAATACTCGTGCATCTTGTGGGCAACATTAAAGCACTCGTCTGCCATGTTAGAGCATCTCCAACAGAATCGCAACGCGCGGCGCTTTAAAAAAGCGTCTACAGTGCTGAGATCGAGAAGTAGATACTAGAGAGTAGAGGATAGTTCTCAGCATAGATAGATAAAAAAAGATAATTCAACTACTCCTCATCATCCGACCCCTCCTCGGTGATGTCCTCCTCCGACATCTGACTATAGGCGTGAAGATACCGATCGTCGTCGGATTCCCAGGGCGATGCTGCTCCTAGCTTCATGTTGAATTGAGCGTCCGCTTTTCGCCTACGCTTGTCCTCGCGATAGGCGGCTCGCTCCGCCCTCCTCTTATCCCTCTCCGCCCTCCTTTGCGCGTAGAACTCGTGCTCGTTGATGATGTCCTGCGGTAAGTGTTGGCACCACAACGCCCTAAGCCGCGGCAGAGGCGCGAGCTCCTGCGCCCGCTCCCGCGTCGGCACGTTGGGGAAGTTCAATGTTCTATGAGGCCACTGAAGGCGCCACACCGCCGCGTCGTACGCGCGGGCGGCCTCGTTGGCGGTGTCGAAATTGCCGAGGCCGAGGCGCATCCCGCAGAACCGGATCTCGGCGGAGAAGCCGCCGGAGGGGCGCGCGCGGACGCCGCGGTATCCCCAAGTTTCCCGGCGACACGGCAGCATGGTGGCGCGGCGGCGGCGAGGCGAAAAAGAGCGGGGAGAGAGCGGTGGCAAGGCACAGAGCGGGGAGAGAGCGGTGGCAAGGCACAGAGCGGTGGGAGGGCGTTGGATTTTATAAAGCGCGCCGGACGCCGCGCGCCAAAACTAGCGCACGCCCGGCCGCTTTTCCCGCGCGCGCGCGATCCTTTCCCGACGTCTCTGCTATCTCTACTCTCTTCTCTACTAGCTCGATACAGGAGCGACGCACAATTACAAGCTGATATTCTGTTGGACAATGGAGGCTATAACCAATTACTTTTACGGGAACAATAGCACCCAAGAAATTTGAAGGGTAGGTATGAACAAAATTGGAACTGCACATGTACTGCTAAGTGATTCAATACACACACTACCAATCGAGGAGGAGAACGATGGTCGCGGCGGCCTCTGTGAGTCATGGTCGACAACGGGAGTCAGTTCATTGTCCACGACGGTGGTACTTCTGCGCTTGGCGTCGGCTTCCGGGAAGCAGATCCGAGACCGTGGAAGACGATGCCGGGGAAGAGGCTCCGTGTACGACGACGACGGTGGACCGGCTCCAGTGCGGCGTACGAGGTCATCGATGAGGCAGATGTGCTGCGGTGGACGAGTGCGCCGATGTAAAGGGGAGGAGCATGAAGGCTGCGGTGCCGTGGAGAAGTCTATTTTGCGGTGGGGGATAGAAAATGGGGAGTATTCAGGTGTACTACTCCGGGTGCCGGGGTGGGGTTGGCTGGGTAGGGTGAACCTGAAGTTACGAAAACAGCCCCCTACCAAGCGTCATCCGTAGGCCTATTCCGAAGGCTATGATGGTAACTTCCCACTGCTCGAATCAGGGTCGCGGGAGATTTTCCCGCCGACCTCAAAATTTTGTGACACAGGACTCCCCGTGTGGCGTGTTGAGTGATTCGGCTAAGCAACTAGCGAGTAGTAGTAGTAAACTCTGCATATTAGGTTTGACCGAAGTCAAACTTCCTAAAGTTTGACCAAGTTTATAGAAAAATATAAACATTTACCATAAAAAATATGTATGATGTGAAAGTACATTCAATAATGAATCTAATGGTATTTATTTGTTATTGTATATGTTAATATTTTTTGCTATAAGCTTTCTGAGAGTTTACAAAACTTGACTTTGACCAATGCTAATACGCGGACTTAAATAAAAACGGAGGGAGTACACATTTGTTTTCTTAGTTTGTAGTGAACTAATCATTTGTTGAAATTGTGAAATAAATATATTAGGCTATTGACTTCGAATGCAATGGTCTATACAATTCAGTAGTTACAATCATTGTCGAATCCCAAGATGTATACAAGGTCTATAGTACTTCACAACATGCTCAAACTCACATAATCCCAGTCAAATGAGAATCTAAATGCATTTCATAGTTATTACTTTGTAGGATGCAACAAAAACAACCATAACTCTACATCAGCCATTATAGAAGCAACATTTTGACATATCCCAATGTGTGAATGAAACGTGCAGAGAGAGCTTTTGAAGATGGAGCAGATAGGGTGGGAAAGATTGTATGTATGTGGACGAGAGAGTAGGAGAAAAACCTAACGAGACAGAGAGAGAGAGAGAGATAGAGAGAGAAAGAGAGAGGAAGAAGTTAGGTTTGTGAGAAAGATGGATACATGTAATATACACGAGATGCGTGTGCATCTGGATTCTGTATACGTGGAAGGAGAAGAGACAACATGTTTGATGAGAGAGCTGGAAAAACATGGACGAGAGGGGAAGGATCTCGTGGGTTGAGGGATTGGCAATTTTGTGCGGGGGAGAGAGGGATTGGTAATTTTGTGCAAGAGAGAGAGAGAGAGGGTGGGGGGAGGAGTCAGTCAGCCATCGTCACATCACCCTGCTTCCAAATGACCCCGCATTCTCTAGCGTGGTATGGTCACCGTCTTCGATCTGCTCGATGCCCTCTTTGAAGATTGAGGTGTTGTGCATGTTGGGGTGCAAAGAAGCACAAGCGAGAGTGGTCGCCGTATAACCTTGGATGGGGATGAATTGTGTGCTCGGGGGAGTGTGTGTGTGTTGTGCTGCGTGTGTCTGTGTGTGTCAGATATTGAGAGAAAACAAACCTAAGGAGAGAAATGGGTATTCATGAAGAGATTGTGCGGGCCTTGAGGTGGGCAGGGGCCGGGTGAGGGTGTCAAAATGTGCGCGTTGATGCATGTGTTGCATGCGACCGGGCGAGGGACGGACGAATCGAGAGAGATGGTAGTTGTGTTACGGATGCTCCTCTCTTTGTCTCTCTCTCTCCCTCTCTCTCTCTCTGTCTCACACACACACACAAGTAAACTAGAAGACGATCTCATTAGTCAAGCTTGTGAGTATAATTTTTAGGACGAGTATAATTTTTGTTTCGTAAGGCGATCTCATTAGTTTTGGGACGCAAATGATAAATCCTGAACGTTCAGGAATTTTTAGCGTCCTTAATTAAGTATGTAAAAGGGAAAGTTTGGAAACCTTATGTATTCGTACGCATTTTGCAAGTACGTGCATATAGCACAAACTTTACTATATACTATCGCACTACACGTCTCTCTCGATATATGCTTGCAGACTGTGCTACTCCCTCCGTCCAGTCAATAAGTCATCTTTGGTTGTGCACCGTGACCAAGAAGGAGGGAAGACTTATACACCTAGACGGAGGGAGTACTACTATTACTTATGTACGTGCAAATGCACGTTTTAACATTACGATGCGGTTTTTGTAAAAGTAGAAAAACAGCACTAGTCAAGCTTGTGAAATGATTCAATGCAAAACAAATGCAAAAATGCTCGTTTGATTGTTTACTTTCAGCTTCCTTGTCTGTGGTTATTTCTCTGTCGTACTTTGTTTGGAGTATCTCACTGGTTGGAAAGGCATGCAAATTTCCAAACCGCTTCCTACACCCTGTATCGAATTTTTTGCCTAACAAGTTGTGCCGTGCAATTGGAATTCCAACTTGAGTACTACTACTAGTAGGAGTACCAGGGGCCAGTTCTTTTAGGCTTCTAGATTAGTAATCCCATACTACTACCTCCGTCCTGGTTTATTGGTCCCCATTGTAATCTGTGTCAAATTTTGATCATAAATTTAACTAATGAAATGTTAGTGCATGTCACATGCACTACTCCATCCGTCTTGGTGAGTAAGTCATCTTAGGCTGTGCACCGTGACCAAGGAGGAGGAGAAAACGAGAAACGTTAATGTTTATTTGCTAATTAATAGTATTGCATGCAATGAACTAACCACTACATGTCGTGTTTGATATCTCAAGTCATTAAAAGCATGCGCACTCTTTATCTCTTATAGGTTGATATGCCAAGAAACAATAAACGAGGTACGGAGTAGAAGTTGATGCACCGCGCCTAAGTGTTTTGGGATTATTTGGTTTTCGTAAGATGACTTACACACCTAGACGGAGGGATTACAATGGTGAGGAATAAACCAGTTAAATCTTTGGTCAAAATTTAGCACAAATTACAATGGTGAGGAATAAACCAGGACGGAGTAGTAGTTTAGAAGCCCAAATAAATGAGTGAGGCGCCTTATTGTTACTCTCCACTGTGACTAGTCTTGTGGGAAAAGCTGGGGAAGCCGCCAAAAGAACTGGCCCTAGGAGTAGTAGCTAGGGATCGAGTGTGCGAGATGAACCGGAGAAAGTAAATGCAGAGAGATGAAATGCAAAAAAGATGGAGGGATGTGATGGTTGCTTGTCCGTTTATTTTACCAGGCCACTTATTACTGGTAGTGGTTGGGTTTTGTGATATGACGGCTTTACTGCCGCGCCACGAGCGGGGTGAGAGGTGAGACTCCCGTGCAGCGCCGCCCTCTACACTTGTACTACATCAGTCGTGGTTTATTAGTCCCCCATTGAATTTGACTGAAGATTTAACTGACAAAATGTTAGTGCATGTCAACAAAAACTATATCGTTGGATTCGTATTTGAACATAGTTTTGAATGATATAATTTTAGGTGACATGCATCAGCATTTATCGTACTATATATAATGTTAGTTCATTTTTTGGTCATACTAATCTATAGTAGTAAGGTGCCCGTGCGTTGCACCGAAGAGTGAAATGCATTGATCGGGGAGTTGTTTATTTTGACAAAGGATGTGGGGGTCATCTCATGTGTAATGGGTATCAATAGGTTTCTTCGGATATTATTTCATCTCTAGAGCTCACAAACATCCGGGTAAATAGATAAAAAGGTATCTTTTGCAAACAAAAGTGTTCAACTGTTCAACCTGCATCCAAAACTTGTGAAGAAATAACACTTATTGTGCTTTGCAAGAAATGATCTTTAAGAATTAGTTTTTGAGTATCGATTGTTATACATGTTGGCTACAGATGACATGGCACTTTCTTATAGTCAACAGTTGGCTATACTATTAAGTAATATTAACCATGCCCTTATACACCTAGACGGAGGGATTAAATCAGGATGACTTGCAAGCGGGCAGAGGAGATGTAAGAAATGGTTCATCGTAAGTCTTTCACCAGTACTGTAGTAAAAATTCATACATGGAAGATTCTAGACTAAACAATAAACGGATACACTTTTATTCATGCGCGATACTCCAATAGAGCAAGATCCTGCATGGAATTCTCCACATGCTTAGACAGCGGATTACATTGAGCGAAGACTAATGATCAACATTTAACTTGATAATGCGTATGTCCAAGTGAACCTCCTTGGAGTCCCCGTGCACCGCGTCGGCGGGTAAAGGATGCCATGGGTTTTCCAAGTCCACATTGGCGGGATAGTCCCAGCTCCCCAGAGTCCAAGTCCGTTCAATGAGGTCGGTGTCGCCGTCCACGCGACCCGGAGGGGTAGTAACACTGACCACGCACCCGTACATCGGCCTCGTGTCAGTGTCAGCGTCAGCGGCGTCGCCCCTGACACACATTACAGAGACGGGGCGGCGGGCTGCGCGGGCCTCGCCGGTGCCCACGATCAAGAGGAAGACGCTGCCGTCCTCCTCCGAGACTAGCAGGTGGCGGTGATCCTCCAGCGACTCCGGCATGGTGAACGGGTAGCACGTCTCGTACTTGATGTTCTCCGCCAAGGGCCAGCAGTGACCGCTGCATGCATCCGTGAGGTGATGCACCATGTCTGCCGGCGAGCCACAAAACGGCATCGGGCACTCATAGCAGTGGACGAAGGGCTCCTTGGAGGCATCGACCAGGCCGTCCATGAAACGGGAGTGGCTGTAGGGGACGTTGCGCCAGTTGAATATATGAGCAAGTTACTACGAGATTTAATCCGAATAAGCACAAAATAAATCATGACGGCTATAACAGAGATGAAACTAATCATGTGGACTAGCATAGTAGTAGGATACAGAGTAGAAACATGAATTCTACCACGATTTCGAACAGGAAGGACAGAAACACATACGGTGCAACGGGAGCAGCACCGTTGGCGTTGAGGTTGTCGCCCATGTCCAAACACCACGTAGACACGGTCTTTGAGCATGGTTCGTAGTCGTTCCACGCTCGGGCATTGAAGTGTGTAACTATTTTAGATTAGAATATACTACTCCTCCGGTGCTAGTAGTAGAGCAGAGTCCTACTCTACTACTCTACTCAAGCATGTTAGGTCATAACACTGTTGGGAGTACCAGTACTGTGATCACTCAAGCAAGTTGTCTGGCATCGACATGACCCTACGCTGCAGGTATGTGTCTCGTAAGTCAAGCGGCGTGCTGTAGTCATCATCACCTGTCCACTTCCCGCGGCCCATATTCGCTTCTCCATCTTTGTCCGCACATAATCTCGTCCAATCTTCCATCCCCGCTAAGGCGCCTCCCCCCCTCGTCCGAAACCCAAGCACTAACAATGGCAGAACCGAGCAGCGTCCGCCGAAAGAGTGGCTGGAATTCGCTCCCCACAGAGGTAATCAAGCTCATTGTTTCGCGTGTGGACAATCTCAGTACCATGCCGCTCGCCGTGTGCTCGTCGGGGCTGTACTGTTTACTCAAAGCCCTCAGGCCGGAGCTTTTTAAGCCAGCTCCTTGCTTGTTGATGCCGCCTGATCTTCAGAAATGGCGTGTCACGTAGCATAACGATCGTAGGGTGGCGAGCATCAACCCCCTTGACTGCGATCCGATCCCCGTCAGCCTCAACTACATTAACGGTATGTACTGGGTCGGCATGAACACGTCTTGGATGGTGCTCGTCGACGGTCGCGGCAGCTGGATGCTCGTGGAGGTCTACACCCGGCGATTGATCCCCCTTCCTTCGATTAACACTGCACTGCTTTGGCACCGCGGCCCAGAATACTCGGAATCTTACAGTAGCCAACATGATACCAAGTTTGATTTTCTCAAGGTTGTAATCTGCCAAGTGCCCACAAGATCTGCGAATTATAAAGACTTCAGGCTAATTGCGTTCTTCAACCGCGGTCTCGCCTATCTGAGAGGTCACTGCGGTAAGTGGATAAATAATTCAGAAAAATGCAAATAAGATACGAACTTAGAAAAATGCAAATAAGATATCTGGATGTTCAGAAAACATCACTTACATTTGCATGTAATTTTTATTCATGAAAAAAATATTGTTTATACCTTTTTATTTTTAATATTGTTAATAACAATAATTACCTTAGGTAGTTTAAAGGCTGCTTTTGTCCTAAATGCACATGATATTTACATAAAGGTAATGTTTATCTGAACATTTTGATATCTTATTTTCATTTTTCTAAGTTCATATGAATTAGTTATGAATTTTCAAAGTTTTGGTCAAACGGTCAAAGGGCATTTGAGGGACCACGACGGAAAAAGTAAGGGCAAAATTGAGCAAGCTCGAAAAGTAAGGGAAAACCCCGTGGGTAGGAACCAACTAGGGGTAAAAATGCAATTGTCCCTAAAAAAGAGAGAGATAGAATGGCCATAAAAAAAGAGAAGGCCCAAAAAAATGAGTGAAAAAGAGAGAAGGGACAATGTTTCTATCCTTCTACCACACTTGTGCTTCAAAGTAGCACCATGATCTTCATAATAGAGAGTCTCTTGTTTTGTCACTTTCATATACTAGTGGGAATTTTTCATTATAGAACTTGGCTTGTATATTCCAACAATGGGCCTCCTCAAGTGCCCTAGGTCTTCGTGAGCAAGCAAGTTGGATGCACACCCACTTAGTTTCTTTTGTTGAGCTTTCAAATATTTATAGCTCTAGTGCATCCGTTGCATGGCAATCCCTACTCCTTGCATTAACATCAATCGATGGGCATCTCCATAGCTCATTGATTAGCCTCGTTGATGTGAGTCTTTCTCCTTTTTTGTCCTCTCCACATAACCCCCATCATGTCCATAGCTCATGTATTGCGTGAAGGTTGAAAAAGTTTGAGATTACTAAAGTATGAAACAATTGCTTGGCTTGTCATCGGGGTTGTGCATGATGAGAGCATTCTTGTGTGACGAAAATGGAGCATGACTAAACTATATGATTTGTAGGGATGAACTTTCTTTGGCCATGTTATTTTGAGAGGACATAATTGCTTAGTTAGTATGCTTGAAGTATTATTATTTTTATGTCAATATTGAACTTTTATCTTGAATCCTTCGGGTCTGAATATTCATACCACAATTAAGAAGAATTACATTGAAATTATGCCAAGTAGCATTCCACATCAAAAATTCTATTTTTATCATTTACCTACTCGAGGAGGAGTAGGAATTAAGCTTGGGGATGCTTGATACGTCTCCAACGTATCTATAATTTTTGATTGCTCCATGCTATATTATCTTCTGTTTTGGACATTATTGGGCTTTATTATACACTTTTATATTATTTTTGGGACTAACCTATTAACCGGAGGCCCAGGCCAGAATTGCTGTTTTTTGCCTATTTCAGAGTTTCGCAGAAAAAGAATATCAAACGGAGTCCAAATGGAATGAAACCTTCGGGGACGTGATTTTCGGAACGAACGTGATCCAGAGGACTTGGACCCTATGCCAAGAAAGCTACCAGGAAGCCACGAGGTAGGGGGGCACGCCTACCCTCCCTGGGCGCGCCCCCACCCTCGTGGGCCCCACGTTGCTCCACCGACGTACTCCTTCCTCCTATATATACCTACGTACCCCCAAACTACCAGATACGGAGCCAAAAACCTAATTCCACCGCCGCAACCTACTGTACCCGTGAGATCCCATCTTGGGGCCTGTTCCGGAGCTCCGCCGGAGGGGGCATCGATCACGGAGGGCTTCTACATCAACACCATAGCCTCTCCGATGAAGTGTGAGTAGTTTACCTCAGACCTTCGGGTCCATAGTTATTAGCTAGACGGCTTCCTCTCTCTTTTTGGATCTCAATACAATGTTCTCCCCCTCTCTTGTGGAGATCTATTCGATGTAATCTTCTTTTGCGGTGTGTTTGTTGAGACTGATGAATTGTGGGTTTATGATCAAGTTTATCTATGAACAATATTTGAATCTTCTGAATTCTTTTATGTATGATTGGTTATCTTTGCAAGTCTCTTCGAATTATCAGTTTGGTTTGGCCTACTAGATTGATCTTTCTTGCAATGGGAGAAGTGCTTAGCTTTGGGTTCAATCTTGCGGTGTCCTTTCCCAGTGACAGTAGGGGCAGCAAGGCACGTATTGTATTGTTGCCATCGAGGATAACAAGATGGGGTTTATATCATATTGCATGAGTTTATCCCTCTACATCATGTCATCTTGCTTAAAGCGTTACTCTGTTCTTATGAACTTAATACTCTAGATGCATGCTGGATAGCGGTCGATGTGTGGAGTAATAGTAGTAGATGCAGGCAGGAGTCCGTCTACTTGTCTCGGACCTGATGCCTATATACATGATCATACCTAGATATTCTCATAACTATGCTCAATTCTGTCAATTGCTCAACAGTAATTTGTTCACCCACCGTAAATACTTATGCTCTCGAGAGAAGCCACTAGTGAAACCTATGGCCCCCGGGTCTATTTTCCATCATATTAATCTTCCAACACTTAGCTATTTCCGTTGCCTATTATTTTACTTTGCATCTTTATCACAAAAATACCAAAAATATTATCTTATCATATCTATCAAATCTTACTCTCGTAAGTGATCGTGTAGGGATTGACAACCCCTTATCGCGTTGGTTGCAAGATTTATTTGTTTGTGTAGGTGCAAGGGACTCGTGTGTAGCCTCCTACTGGATTGATACCTTGGTTCTCAAAAACTGAGGGAAATACTTACGCTACTTTGCTGCATCACCCTTTCCTCTTCAAGGGAAAACCAATGCAGTGCTCAAGAGGTAGCACCCTACTAATCTAATAGCAAGGCACACATCAGGTCTGGTACACAGCATTGCATACATGATAGAACCTATCGCCGAAGCATAGGGAATGACTTTCATTTTCTCTCTATCTTCTGCAGTTGTCGGGCATTGAGTCTGACTCAACTTCACATCTTGTAACACAGGCAAGAACCCTTTCTTTGCTTGGTCCATTTTGAACTTCTTCAAAACTTTGTCAAGTTATGTGCTCTGTGAAAGTCCAATTAAGCGTCTCGATCTATCTCTATAGATCTTAATGCCCAATATATAAGCAGCTTCACCGAGGTATTTCATTGAAAAACTCTTGTTCAAGTATCCTTTTATGCTATCCAGAAATTCTATATCATTTCCAATCAGCAATATGTCATCCACATATAATATTAGAAATGCTACAGAACTCCCACTCACTTTCTTGTAAATACAGGCTTCTCCAAAAGTCTCTATAAAACCATATGCTTTGATCACACTATCAAAACGTTTATTCCAACTCCGAGATGCTTGCACCAGTCCATAAATGGGTCGCTGGAGCTTGCACACTTTGTTAGCATCCTTTGGATCGATAAAACCTTCATGTTGCATCATATACAACTCTTCTTGCAGAAATCCATTCAGGAATGCAGTCTTCACATCCATTTGCCAAATTTCATAATCATAAAATGCAGCAATTGCTAACATGATTCGGACGGACTTAAGCATCGCTATGGGTGAGAATGTCTCATCGTAGTCAACTCCTTGAACTTGTCGAAAACCTTTTGCAACAAGTCGAGCTTCGTAGAAAGTAACATTACCGTCAGCGTCAGTCTTCTTCCTGAAGACCATTTATTCTCGATGGCTTGCCGATCATCGGGCAAGTCAACCAAAGTCCACACTTTGTTCTCATACATGGATCCCATCTCAGATTTCATGGCCTCAAGCCATTTCGTGGAATCTGGGCTCATCATCAATTCCTCATAGTTCGTAGGTTCGTCATGGTCAAGTAACAAGACCTCCAGAACAGGATTACCATACCACTCTGGTGCGGATCTTACTCTGGTTGACTTACGAGGTTCGGTAGTAACTTGATCTAAAGTTACATGATCATCATCATTACCTTCCTCACTAATTTGTGTAGGAGTCACAGGAACAGATTTCTGTGATGAACTACTTTCCAATAAGGGAGCAGGTACAGTTACCTCATCAAGTTCTACTTTCCTCCCACTCAATTCTTTCGAGAGAAACTCCTTCTCTAGAAAGGATCCATTCTTAGCAACGAATGTCTTGCCTTCGGATCTATGATAGAAGGTGTACCCAACAGTCTCCTTTGGGTATCCTATGAAGACACATTTCTCCGATTTGGGTTCGAGCTTATCAGGTTGAAGCTTTTTCACATAAGCATCGCAGCCCCAAACTTTAAGAAACGACAACTTGGATTTCTTGCCAAACCACAGTTCATAAGGTGTCGTCTCAACGGATTTAGATGGTGCCCTATTTAACGTGAATGCAGCCGTCTCTAAAGCATAACCCCAAAACGATAGTGGTAAATCAGTAAGACACATCATAGATCGCACCATATCCAGTAAAGTACGATTACGACGTTCGGACACACCATTACGTTGTGGTGTTCCGGGTGGCGTGAGTTGCGAAACTATTCCGCATTGTTTCAAATGAAGAACAAACTCGTAACTCAAATATTCTCCTCCACGATCAGATCGTAGAAACTTTATTTTCTTGTTACGATGATTTTCCACTTCATTCTGAAATTCTTTGAACTTTTCAAATGTTTCAGACTTATGTTTCATCAAGTAGATATACCCATATCTGCTCAAATCATCTGTGAAGGTGAAAAAATAACGATACCCGCCGCGAGCCTCAACATTCATCGGACCACATACATCAGTATGTATGATTTCCAACGAATCTGTTGCTCGCTCCATTGTTCCGGAGAACGGCGTTTTAGTCATCTTGCCCATGAGGCATGGTTCGCAAGTACCAAGTGATTCCAAAAGTCCATCAGAATGGAGTTTCTTCATGCGCTTTACACCAATATGACCTAAACGGCAGTGCCACAAATATGTTGCACTATCATTATCAACTCTACATCTTTTGGCTTCAATATTATGAATATGTGTGTCACTACTATCGAGACTCAATAAAAATAGACCACTCTTCAAGGGTGCATGACCATAAAAGATATTACTCATATAAATAGAACAACCATTATTCTCTGATTTAAATGAATAACCGTCTCGCATCAAGCAAGATCCAGATATAATGTTCATGCTTAACGCTGGCACCAAATAACAATTATTCAGGTCTAAAATTAATCCCGAAGGTAGATGTAGAGGTAGTGTGCCGACTACGATCACATCGACTTTCGAACCATTTCCCACGCGCATTGTCACCTCGTCCTTAGCCAATCTTCGCTTAATCCGTAGTCCCTGTTTCGAGTTGCAAATATTAGCAACAGAACCAGTGTCAAATACCCATGTACTACTGCGAGCATTAGTAAGGTACACATCAATAACATGTATATCACATATACCTTTGTTCACCTTGCCATCCTTCTTATCCGCCAAATACTTGGGGCAGTTCCGCTTCCAGTGACCAGTCCCTTTGCAGTAGAAGCACTCAGTCTCAGGCTTATGTCCAGAGTTAGGCTTCTTCACTTGAGCAGCAACTTGCTTTCCGTTCTTCTTGAAGTTGCCCTTCTTCCCTTTACCCTTTTGCTTGAAACTGGTGGTCTTGTTGACCATCAACACTTGATGCTCTTTCTTGATTTCTACCTCCGCAGCCTTTAGCATTGCGAAGAGCTCGAGAATTGTCTTATCCATCCCTTGCATATTATAGTTCATCACGAAGCTCTTGTAGCTTGGTGGCAGTGATTGAAGAATTCTGTCAATGACACTATCATCGGGAAGATTAACTCCCAGTTGAATTAAGTGATTGTTATACCCAGACATTTTGAGTATATGTTCACTGACAGAACTATTCTCCTCCAGTTTGCAGCTGTAGAACTTATTGGAGACTTCATATCTCTCAATCCGGGAATTTGCTTGAAATATTAACTTCAAATCCTAGAACATCTCATATGCTCCATGACGTTCAAAACGTCGTTGAAGTCCCGGTTCTAAGCCGTAAAGCATGGCACACTGAACTATCGAGTAGTCATCAGCTTTGCTCTGCCAGACGTTCATAACATCTGGTGTTGCTCCTGCAGCAGGTTTGGCACCTAGCAGTGCTTCCAGGACGTAATTCTTCTGTGTAGCAATGAGGATAATCCTCAAGTTACGGACCCAGTCCGTGTAGTTGCTACCATCATCTTTCAACTTAGCTTTCTCTAGGAACGCATTAAAATTCAACGGAACAACAGCACGGGCCATCTATCTACAACAACATAGACATGCAAAATACCATCAGGTACTAAGTTCATGATAAATTGAAGTTCAATTAATCAAATTACTTAAGAACTCCCACTTAGATAGACATCCCTCTAATCATCTAAGCGATCACGTGATCCAAATCAACTAAACCATGTCCGGTCATCACGTGAGATGGAGTAGTTTTCAATGGTGAACATCACTATGTTGATCATATCTACTATATGATTCACGCTCGACCTTTCGGTCTCAGTGTTCCGAGGCCATATCTGCATATGCTAGGCTCGTCAAGTTTAACCCGAGTATTCTGCGTGTGCAAAACTGGCTTGCACCCGTTGTATGTGAACGTAGAGCTTATCACACCCGATCATCACGTGGTGTCTCGGCACGACAAACTTTCGCAACGGTGCATACTCAGGGAGAACACTTGTACCTTGCAATTTAGTGAGAGATCATCTTATAATGATACTGTCGAACTAAGCAAAATAAGATGCATAAAGGATAAACATCACATGCAATCAATATCAGTGATATGATATGGCCATCATCATCTTGTGCCTTTGTTCTCCATCTCCAAAGCACCGTCACGATCGCCATCGTCACAGGCGCGACACCTTGATCTCCATCGTAGCATCGTTGTCATCTCGCCAACTATTGCTTCTATGACTATCGCTACCGTTTAGTGATAAAGTAAAGCAATTACATGGCGATTGCATTTCATACAATAAAGTGACAACCATATGGCTCCTGCCAGTTGTCGATAACTCCGTTACAAAACATGATCATCTCATATAATAAAATTTAGCATCATGTCTTGACCATATCACATCACAACATGCCCTGCAAAAACAAGTTAGACGTCCTCTACTTTGTTGTTGCAAGTTTTAAGTGGCTGCTACGGGCTGAGCAAGAACCGTTCTTACCTACGCATCGAAACCACAATGATTTTTTGTCAAGTATGTGTTGTTTTAACCTTCAACAAGGACCGGGTGTAGCCACACTTGATTCAACTAAAGTTGGAGAAACTGACACCGACCAGACACCTGTGTGCGAAGCACGTCAGTAGAACCAGTCTCGCGTAAGCGTACGCGTAATGTCGGTCCGGGCCGTTTCATCCAACAGTACCGCCGAATCAAAATATGACATGCTGGCAAGCAGTATGACTATTATCACCCATAACTCACTTGTGTTCTACTCGTGCATATAACATCTACGCATAAACCTGGCTCGGATGCCACTGTTGGGGAACGTAGTAATTTCAAAAGTTTCCAACGCACACGCAGATCATGGTGATGCATAGCAACAAGAGGGGAGAGTGTCGTGCATGTACCCTCGTAGACCGTAAGCGGAAGCGTTATGACAACGCGGTTGATGTAGTCGTACGTCTTCATGATCCGACCGATCCTAGTACCGAAAGTACGGCACCTCCGTGATCTGCACACGTTCGGCTCGGTGACGTCCCATGAACTCTCGATCCAGCTGAGTGTCGAGGGAGAGCTTCGTCAGCACGACGGCATGATGACGGTGATGATGAAGCTACCGGCGCAGGTCTTTGCCTAAGCACTGCAACGATATGACCGAGGTGGATTATGGTGGAGGGGGTCACCTCACACGGCTAAGAGATCAATGATCAACTTGTGTGTCTATGGGGTGCCCCCTCCCCCGTATATAAAGGAGTGGAGGAGGGGGAGAGGGCCGGCCTCCTAGGCGCGCCCAAGGGGGGAGTCCTACTCCCGGTGGGAGTAAGATTCCCCCTTCCCTAGTTGGAGTAGGAGAGGGAAGGAAGGGGGAGAAGAAGAGAAGGAAAGGGGGGCCGGCCCCCCTCCCAATTTGGATTGGGCTTGGGGGTTTCCCCCACCTTGTCCGCCTCCTCCTCCTTTCCACTATGGCCCATTAAGGCTCACTGACTCCCCGGGGGGTTCCGGTAACCTCCCGGTACTCCGGTAAATGCCCGAACTCACCCGAGACCATTCTGATGTCCAAACATAGTCATCCAATATATCGATCTTTATGTCTCGACCATTTCGAGACTCCTCGTCATGTCCGTGATCATATCGGGACTCTGAACTATCTTCGGTACATCAAAACACATAAACTCATAATACCGATCGTCACCGAACGTTAAGCGTGCGGACCCTACAGGTTCGAGAACTATGTAGACATGACCGAGACTCATCTCCGGTCAATAACCAATAGCGGAACTTGGATGCTCATATTGGTTCCTACATATTCTACGAGATCTTTATCGGTCAAACCGCATAACAACATACGTTGTTCCCTTTGTCATCGGTATGTTACTTGCCCGAGATTCGATCGTCGGTATCTCAATACCTAGTTCAATCTCGTTACCGGAAAGTCTCTTTACTCATTCCGTAATGCATCATCCTGCAACTAACTCATTAGCCACATTGCTTGCAAGGCTTATAGTGATGTGCATTAACGAGAGGGCCCAGAGATACCTCTCTGACAATCGGAGTGACAAATCATAATCTTGTTCTATGCCAACTCAACAAGTACCATCGGAGACACCTGTAGAGCACCTTTATAATCACCCAGTTACGTTGTGACGTTTGGTAGCACACTAAGTGTTCCTCCGGTATTCGGGAGTTGCATAATCTCATAGTCATAGGAACATGTATAAGTCAGGAAGAAAGCAATAGCAACATACTAAACGATCAAGTGCTAAGCTAACGAAATGTGTCAAGTCAATCACATCATTCTCTAATGATGTGATCTCGTTAATCAACGAGCTAGTCAAATAGAGGCATACTAGTGACATTCTGTTTGTCTATGTATTCACACATGTACTAAGTTTCCGGTTAATACAATTCTAGCATGAATACTAAACATTTATCATGACATAAGGAAATATAAATAACAACTTTATTATTGCCTCTAGGGCATATTTCCTTCAGTGGTAGGCTGTGGCCAGGCTTGGGCCCCACCAGCACCTTTAGTACCGGTTCATGCCACAAACCGGTACTAGAGGATTTTAGTTGATTATTTCCGCAACGGGTTTTTAGTCCCACCTCGCTCCGCTAACAGGGTTTTTACCACCTTAAATATGTTACTTCGCAAACTATCACAACCACTTGGTCTTCATTGAACTCTATGTGCAAAATTTGTGGCTGCAATATGAGTCTTCTCCGGTTTCTAAACCGGTGAGGACTCATATTGACAATTCAGATTGTACACAAAAAGATCATTGATGATCAATGTATTTTTTATGTATATTTTTACATGTTTACACATAGCAGTAGCGCATTTTGGCTGAAAGGCGCTACTAATCAATGTATTTTTGATGTATATTTTTATATGTTTACACAATCTCTTTCGAAGTATCAGGCTTTCGGACGAAAACTCATCTGTTACAAAGGCATTTCATTTAGTACCGGTTCTAAAGAGGTGGTTGATACGTCTCCGTCGTATCTATAATTTTTAATTGTTCCATGCCAATATTCTACAAGTTTTACATACTTTTGGCAACTTTTATACTATTTTTGGGACTAACATATTGATCCAGTGCCCAGTGCCAGTTCCTGTTTGTTGCATGTTTTTTGTTTCGCAGAAAATCCATATCAAACGGAGTCCAAATGGGATAAAAACTGACGGAGATTTTTTTGGAATATATGTGATTTTTGGGAAGAAGAATCAACGAGAGACGATGCTCGAGGGGGCCACGAGGCAGGGGGCGCGCCCCTGACCCTCGTGGCCACCCCGTAAGGCGGTTGTGCCCTTCTTTTGCCGCAAGAAAGCCAATATCCAGATAAAAATCGTGTCCAAATTTCAGCCTAATCGGAGTTACGGATCTCCGGGAATATAAGAACCGGTGAAACGGCAGAATCAGGAGCGCAGAAACAGAAGGAAACAGAGAGAGATGCAATCTCGGAGGGGCTCTCACCCCTCCGCCTCCATGGAGGCCATGGACCAGAGGGTAAACCCTTCTCCCATCTAGGAGGAAGGTCAAGGAAGAAGAAGAGGAAGAAGAAGAAGAAGAAGAAGAAGAAGAAGAAGGGGGCTTCTCTCCCCCTCTCTCCCGGTGGCACCGGAACGCCGTCAGGGCCATCATCATCACCGCAATCTACACCAACACATCTGTCATCTTCACCAACATCTTCATCACCTTCCCCCATCTATCTACAGCGGTCCACTCTACCGCAACCCGCTGTACCCTCTACTTGAACATGGTGCTTTATGCTTCATATTATTATCCAATGATGTGTTGCCATCCTATGATGTCTGAGTAGATTTTCGTTGCCCTATCGGTAATTGGTGAATTGCTATGATTGGTTTAATTTGCTTGTGGTTATGTTGTTGTCCTTTGGTGCCCATCATATGAGCGCGTGCGTGGATCATTCCATAGGGTTAGTTGTATGTTGATAGGACTATGTATTGGAGGGCAAGAGTGACAGAAGCTTCAACCTAGCATAGGAATTGATGCATATGAGATTGATGGGGGACCAATATATCTTAATGCTATGGTTGGGTTTTACCTTAATGAACGTTAGTAGTTGTGGATGCTTGCTAATAGTTCCAATCATAAGTGCATAGAATTCCAAGTCAGGGATGACATGCTAGCAGTGGCCTCTCCCACATAAAACTTGCTATCGGTCTAGTTGTCAATTACTTAGGGACAATTTCACAACTCCTACCACCACTTTTCCACACTCACTATACTAACTTTATTGCTTCTTTACCTAAACAGCCCCTAGTTTTTATTTACGTGCTCTTTATACTTTGCAAACCTATTCAACAACACCTACAAAGTACTTCTAGTTTCATACTTGTTCTAGGTAAAGCGAACGTCAAGCGTGCGTAGAGTTGTATCGGTGGTCGATAGAACTTGAGGGAATATTTGTTCTACCTTTAGCTCCTCGTTGGGTTTGACACTCTTACTTATCGAAAGAGGCTACAATTGATCCCCTATACTTGTGGGTTACCAAGACCTTTTTCTGGCGCCGTTGCCGGGGAGTTATAGCGTGTGGTGAATATTCTCGTGTGTGCTTGTTTGCTTTATCACTAAGTAGTTTTTATTTTGTGCTCTTGTTTTCTATCTTTAGTTATGGGTAGGAAACGCAAAATACCAAAAAATTTGGTACCTACTGAACCAATGGTTGAAGAACCACTCAAAATCTATCATACTACTGAAGCTTTTTACTTGGATCATCTTCGATCCCTATGTGCTCGGGCTGAAACCCCAACTAGCTTAGTTGAGGGCAAATCTTTAGATGAGCTTGCTTGTTATGTGCGACACCGCATATCTGAAAAAGGGAAACTTTTACTGGATCAAATTCATCATTTGCAGCGCTATGCTTGGAATTTATGTGAAATATATGATTGTACTTGTTGTTCTAAAGTCCCTAAGAAACACCTTCCTTACCAATGTGGGTTTAGTGATAATGGAATCGTATCTTCGTATACTAAGGGTGTTTATAATTACTATGATGTTCAACTAATTGAAGAATTTGTTGCTTTTAGGGGTACTTGTGAAATTGCTTCTTTTATTGAAGTGTGATACTACTCTCTACAAATCTGAAAATTTGGCCATACTTAAATATTGCTATGATAATTATGCTTCTAATCCTTATATTAAACCATATATTGAGGACTCCTACGCTGTCCAAGAAGAGACTAATATTTTGCAGGAGTCTATGGAAGAAGAAATTAATGACATTGTGAGCTCATTGGATGAAAAAGATGAGGAGGAGAGTGAAGAACAAAAGGAGGAAGAGCGGATTGATCACCCGTTCCCACCATCTAATGAGAGTAGCTATTTATCCCATGCATTGTTTAATTTCCCTTCGAATTTACCGAAGGATGAATTCTATGATGATTGTTATGATCCCGTTGATTCTTTTGAAATATCCATTTTTGATGATGCTTGCTATGCTTGTGGCCAAGATGCCAACATGAATTATGCTTATGGAGATGAACTTGCTATAGTTCCTTATGTTAAACATGAAATTGTTGCTATTGCACCCACGCATGATAGTCCTATTATCTTTTTGAATTCTCCCGACTACACTATATCGGAGAAGTTTGCCCTTATTAAGGATTATATTGATGGGTTGCGTTTTACTACTACACATGATGATTTTGATAGATATAATATGCATGTGCTTGCTGCTCCTACTTGCAATTATTATGAGAGAGGAACTACATCTCTGCCTCTTTATGTTTCCAACATGATAAAATTGCAAGAAACTGTTTATACTATGCATTGGCCTTTACTATGTGTGCATGAATTGTTCTTTTATGACATGCCAATGCATAGGAAGAGAGTTAGACTTCGTCATTGCTTGATATATGTTGCTTTGTGCTCACTACTAAATTACAAATCATTGTTAATTAAAATTGGCTTTGATATACCTTAGGATCCGGGTGGATCCATTACTTGAGCACTATATGCCTAGCTTAATGGCTTTAAAGAAAGCGCCGCCAGGGAGACAACCCGGAAGTTTTAGAGAGTCATTTATTTCTGTTGTGTGCTTTTATAAAGTTTAAAAACAAAAAATAAAACGGGAACCCAAAACTTTTCAAAAAGGAAAGTGACAGTGAGAGAGACAAGCATTGTTGAAGTGGGGGAGCTCCTTGAACTTTGTTCATGCTCACGGGAACATTGTGAATCTTAATTACAGAAAAATTTCAACAAAAATAGTTATCCCCTTGTACAATTCCATTGTATTATAAAAATAATGTGCCAATATTTGCCTTTAGGATGTTTACATTGCTTGTTGGTTTGTGCGGTGCAAAACAGAAACTTTGGCTGTAGTGCGCGATTTTACATTTTTACTGGAACGACAAACGGTTCTGAAACTTTTTGCACTGTCTTTCTATACAAATTTTTTATTTTTCCTAATTTTGGCAGAACTGTTTGAGTACCAGTAGTATGGTTAATGTTCAGATTACTACAGACTGTCCTGTTTAAGACAGATTCTGTTTTTGATGCATAGTTTGCTTGTTTTGATGAAACTATCAATTTCTATCAGTGGATTAAGCCATGAAAAAATTTATATTACAGTAGCTACAATGCAAAAACAAAATATGAATTGGGTTGCAACATTACTTAGAGTAGTGATTTGCTTTATTATACTAACGGATCTTACCGAGTTTTCTGTTGTGTTTTGTGTGGATGAAGTGTTCGAGGATCGAGGAGGTCTCGGTGTGAGAAGAAGGAGGAGAGGCAAGAGCTCAAGCTTGGAGATGCCCAAGGCACCCCAAGTAAATATTCAAGGAGACTCAAGCGTATAAGCTTGGGGATGCCCTGGAAGGCATCCCATCTTTCTTCAACAAGTATTGGTATGTTTTTGGATTCGTTTCATTCATGCGATATGTGCAAATCTTGGAGCGTCTTTTGCATTTAGTTTTCACTTTTCTTTTATGCACCATGCTTGTATGAGATATTCCTTGGTTGATTTATAGAATGCTCATTGCACTTCACTTATATTTTTTGAGTATGGCTTTATAGAATGCTTCATGTGCTTCACGTATAGCATTTGAAGTTTGGATTGCCTATTTCTCTTCACATAGAAAACCGCCATTTGTAGAATGCTCTTTTGCTTCACTTATATTTGTTAGAGAGTGGGCATATCTTTTGTAGAAAGAATTAAACTCTCTTGCTTCACTTATATCTATTTAGAGAGATGACAGGAATTGGTCATTCACATGGTTAGTCATAAAATCCTACATAAAACTTGTAGATCGCTGAATATGATATGTTTGATTCCTTGCAATAGTTTTGCGATATAAAGATGGTGATATTAGAGTCATGCTAGTGGGTAGTTGTGGATTGTAGAAATACTTGTGTTGAAGTTTGTGATTCCCGTAGCATGCACGTATGGTGAACCGTTATGTAACGAAGTTGGAGCATGAGGTATTTATTGATTGTCTTCCTTATGAGTGGTGGTCGGGGACGAGCGATGGTCTTTTCCTTCCCCCTAGGAGCATGCGCTTAGTACTTTGTTTCAATGAATAATAGATTTTTGCAATAAGTATGTGAGTTCTTTATGACTAATGTTGAGTCCATGGATTATACGCACTCTCACCCTTCCATCATTGCTAGCCTCTTCGGTACCGTGCATTGCCCTTTCTCACCTCGAGAGTTGGTGCAAACTTCGCCGGTGCATCCAAACCCCGTGATACAATACGCTCTATCACACATAAGCCTCCTTATATCTTCCTCAAAACAGCCACCATACCTACCTATCATGGCATTTCCATAGCCATTCCGAGATATATTGCCATGCAACTTCCATCATCATCATATACATGACTTGAGCATTTATTGTCATATTGCTTTGCATGATCGTAAGATAGCTAGCATGATGTTTTCATGGCTTGTCTGTTTTTTGATGTCATTGCTACGCTCGATCATTGCACATCCCGGTACACCACCGGAGGCATTCATATAGAGACATATCTTTGTTCTAGTATCGAGTTGTAATATTGAGTTGTAAGTAAATAAAAGTGTGATGATCATCATTATTAGAACATTGTCCCATGTGAGGTTATCAAAATAAAAGTGGCCAAAGAAGCCCCAAAAAAAAAGAGAGGCCAAAGAAGCCTACAAAAAAAGAAAAAAAAAGAAAAAAATGAGAGAAAAGAGAGAAGGGACAATGTTACTATCCTTTTACCACACTTGTGCTTCAGCGTAGCACCATGTTCTTCATATAGAGAGTCTCTTGAGTTATCAATTTCATATACTAGTGGGAATTTTCATTATAGAACTTGGCTTGTATATTCCAACGATGGGCTTCCTCAAATTCCCTAGGTCTTCATGAGCAAGCAAGTTGGATGCACACCCACTTACTTTCAGTTTGAGCTTTCATACACTTATAGCGCTAGTGCATCTGTTGCATGGCAATCCCTACTCCTCGCATTGACATCAATTGATGGGCATCTCCATAGCCCGTTGATTAGCCGCGTCAATGTGAGACTTTCTCCTTTTTGTCTTCTCCACACAACCTCCACCATCATATTCTATTCCACCTATAGTGCTATGTCCATGGCTCACGGTCATGTATTGCGTGAAAGTTGAAAAGGTTTGAGAACGTCAAAAGTATGAAACAATTGCTTGGCTTGTCATCGGGGTTGTGCATGATTTGAATATTTTGTGTGGTGAAGATGGAGCATAGGCAAACCATATGATTTTGTAGGGATAACTTTCTTTGGCCATGTTATTTTGAAAAGACATGATTTCTTTATTAGTATGCTTGAAGTATTATTGTCTTGATAGACTATTGCTTTGAATCATTCGTGGCTTAATATTCATGCCATGATTAGATTATGAGATCAAGATTATGCTAGGTAGCATTCCACATCAAAAATTATCTTTTCTATCATTTACCTACTCGAGGACGAGCAGGAATTAAGCTTGGAAATGCTGATACGTCTCCGTCGTATCTATAATTTTTGATTATTCCATGCCAATATTCTACAAGTTTTACATACTTTTGGCAACTTTTTATACTATTTTTGGGACTAACATATTGATCCAGTGCCCAGTGCCAGTTCCTGTTTGTTGCATGTTTTTTGTTTCACAGAAAATCCATATCAAACGGAGTCCAAATGGGATAAAAGCTGACGGAGTTTTTTTTGGAATATATGTGATTTTTGGGAAGAAGAATCAACGCGAGACGATGCCCGAGTGGGCCACAAGGCAGGGGGCGCGCCCCTGACCCTCGTGGCCACCCCGTAAGGCGGTTGTGCCCTTCTTTTGCCGCAAGAAAGCCAATATTCGGATAAAAATCGTGTCCAAATTTCAGCCCAATCAAAGTTACGGATCTCCGGGAATATAAGAAACGGTGGAAGGGCAGAATCAGGAGCGCAGAAACAGAAGGAAACAGAGAGAGGGATCCAATCTCGGAGGGGCTCTCGCCCCTCCGCCGCCATGGAGGCCATGGACCAGAGGGTAAACCCTTCTCCCATCTAGGGGGAAGGTCAAGGAAGAAGAAGAAGAAGAAGAAGAAGAAGGGGGGCTCTGCCCCCCTCTCTCCCGGTGGCGCCGGAACGCCGCCGGGGCCATCATCATCACCGCAATCTACACCAACACCTCTGTCATCTTCACCAACATATTCATCACCTTCCCCCATCTATCTACAGCGGTCCACTCTCCCGCAACCCGCTGTACCCTCTACTTGAACATGGTGCTTTATGCTTCGTATTATTATCCAAGGATGTGTTGCCATCCTATGATGTCTGAGTAGATTTTCGTTGTCCTATCGGTAATTGGTGAATTGCTATGATTGGTTTAATTTGCTTGTGGGTATGTTGTTGTCCTTTGGTGCCCATCATATGAGCGCGTGCGTGGATCATTCCATAGGGTTAGTTGTATGTTGATAGGACTATGTATTGGAGGGCAAGAGTGAAGGAAGCTTCAACCTAGCATAGAAATTGGTGCATACGGGATTGAAGGGGGACCAATATATCTTAATGCTATGGTTGGGTTTTACCTTAATGAACGTTAGTAGTTGCGGATGCTTGCTAATTGTTCCAATCATAAGTTCATAGAATTCCAATTCAGGGATGACATGCTAGCAGTGGCCTCTCCCACATGAAACTTGCTATCAGTCTAGTAAAGTAGTCGATTGCTTAGGGACAATTTCACAACTCCTACCACCACTTTTCCACACTCGCTATACTAACTTTATTGCTTCTTTACCTAAACAGCCCCTAGTTTTTATTTACGTGCTCTTTATATTCTTGCAAACCTATTCAACAACACCTACAAAGTACTTCTAGTTTCATACTTATTCTAGGTAACGCAAACATCAAGCGTGCGTAGAGTTGTATCAGTGGTCGATAGAACTTGAGGAAATATTTGTTCTACCTTTAGCTCCTCATTGGGTTCGACACTCTTACTTATCGAAAGAGGCTACAATTGATCCCCTATACTTGTGAGTTATCAGTGGTGGCAGGCTGTTGTCAGGCTGGGACCCCACCAGCACCTTTAGTGCCGGTTCGTGGCATGAACCTGTACTAGAGTTTTTTAGTTGATTCTTATTGCAGTTGTTTTTAGTCCCACCTCGCCAAACGAGAGGCACTCGCAGCGGTTTATGAGCCCTGAGTGCAGAGACGATGAAGGAGAGGCGCAATGCTCACCTGCACATTGCTTAGCTTCAGGCCTTGAGGAAATGGTGTAGACTGCACTGAGCTATGTGTAGTTTCTCTTTCACCTAGTGATTTAATAACTCATTATAATATAAAAACAATATCTAAATTAAATGGAAAACACAAAATTAAAGGAAAATAAATAATAAACCAAAAACCCCCAAATCTTTTAGTACCGGTTGGTGTTACAAACTGGTACTAAAGGTCTCCCCGCCCCCGGCGTTGGCTCATGCCACGTGGTGGCCCTTTAGTGGCGGTACGTGTTGAACCTGTACTAAAGGGGGGGACCTTTAGTCCCCACCCTTTAGTGCCGGTTACAGAACCGGCACTAAAGGGCATTACGAACCGGTGCTATAGCCCGGTTCTGCACTAGTGCGAGCTAGTACACCATGGACTATGGACACGCCACCTTTGACTAGTCCATGGACTAGTGGAGCAAGTCATGCCAATATACCCTTGCTACCTCTTGAGCACTGCGTTGGTTTTCCCCTGAAGAGGAAAGGGTGATGTAGTAAAGCAGCGTAAGTATTTCCCTCAGTTTTTGAGAACCAAGGTATCAATCCAGTAGGAGGCCACGCACGAGTCCCTCGCACCTACACAAACAAATAAAATCCTCGCAACCAACGCAATAAAGGGGTTGTCAATCCCTTCACGGTCACTTACGAAAGTGAGATCTGATAGATATGATAAGATAATATTTTTGGTATTTTTATGATAAAGATGCAAAGTAAAATAAAAGGCAATAATAATAGCTAAGTGTTGGAAGATTAATATGATGGAAAATAGACCTGGGGGCCATAGGTTTCACTAGTGGCTTCTCTCGAGAGCATAAGTATTACGATGGGTAAACAAATTACTGTTGAGCAATTGACAGAATTGAGCATAGTTATGAGAATATCTAGGTATGATCATGTATATAGGCATCACGTCCGCGACAAGTAGACCGAATCCTGCTTGCATCTACTACTATTACTCCACACATCAACCGCTATCCAGCATGCATCTAGAGTATTAAGTTCAAAAGAACAGAGTAACGCTTTAAGTAAGATGACATGATGTAGAGTGATAAACTCATGCAATATGATATAAACCCCATCTTGTTATCCTCGATGGCAACAATACAATACGTGCCTTGCTGCCCCTTCTGTCACTGGGAAAGGACACCGCAAGATTGAACCCAAAGCTAAGCACTTCTCCCATTGCAAGAAAGATCAATCTAGTAGGCCAAACCAAACTGATAATTCAAAGAGACTTGCAAAGATAACCAATCATACATAAAAGAATTCAGAGAAGATTCAAATATTGTTCATAGATAAACTTGATCATAAACCCACAATTCATCGGTCTCAACAAACACACCGCAAAAGAAGATTACATCGAATAGATCTCCACAAGAGAGGGGGAGAACATTGTATTGAGATCCAAAGAGAGAGAATAAGCCATCTAGCTAATAACTATGGACCCGAAGGTCTGAGGTAAACTACTCACACATCATCGGAGAGGCTATGGTGTTGATGTAGAAGCCCTCCGTGATCGATGCCCCCTCCGGCGGAGCTCCGGAAAAGGCCCCAAGATGGGATCTCACGGGTACAGAAGGTTGCGGCTGTGGAATTAGGTTTTTGGCTCCGTGTCTGGTAGTTTGGGGGTACATAGGTATATATAGGAGGAAGAAGTACGTCGGTGGAGCAACGTGGGCCCCATGAGGGTGGAGGGCACGCCTGGGGGGGTAGGCGCGCTCCCCTACCTCGTGCCTTCCTGGTTGCTCTCTTGACGTAGGGTCCAAGTCCTCTGGATCACGTTCGTTCCAAAAATCACGTTCCCGAAGGTTTCATTCCGTTTGGACTCCGTTTGATATTCTTTTTCTGCGAAACTCTGAAATAGGCAAAAAAACAGCAATTCTGGGTTGGGCCTCCGGTTAATAGGTTAGTCCCAAAAATAATATAGAAGTGTACAATAAAGCCCAATAATGTCCAAAACAGAATATAATATAGCATGGAACAATCAAAAATTATAGATACGTTGGAGACGTATCAAGCATCCCCGAGCTTAATTCCTGCTCGTCCTTGAGTAGGTAAATGATAAAAACAGAATTTTTGATGTGGAATGCTACTTAGCATAATTTCAATGTAATTCTTCTTATTGTGGCACGAATGTTCAGATTTAATTTGATTCAAGATAAAAGTTTAATGTTGACATAAAAACAATAATACTTCAAGCATGCTAACCAAGCAATTATGTCTTATCAAAATAACATAGCCAAAGCAAGTTATCCCTACAAAATCATATAGTCTGGCTATGCTCCATCTTCCCCACACAAAATATTCATATCATGTACAACCCCGGTTTTAGCCAAGCAATTGCTTCATACTTTTTAACCCGCTTCAGCCTTTTCAACTCTTACGCAATACATGAGCGTAAGCCATGGATATAGGATTATGGTGGAATAAGGTATAATGGCAGGGGTTATGTGGGAAGACAAAAAAGGAGAAAGTCTCACATCAACGAGGCTAATCAACGGGCTATGGAGATGCACTACTGGAATCAGCTACTTTGCCATCTGCCAGCTCTTTGCCGTCAGCTAGCAGACGGCAAAGAAGCTCTTTGCCATCAGCTACCCAAAAGCTGACGGCAAAGAACTGGCTGATGGCAAAGACTTTCTTTGCCATCAGCCAGTTCTTTGTCGTCCGCTAGCTGACGGCAAAGATTCTTTGCCGTCTACTAGCAGACGGCAAAGAGGGAGGGGGCCCCACTGACGAGCTGCTTAAAAAAACTTAACGGCCCCCCTCTTTGTCGTCTGCTAGC
>NC_057808.1:11022267-11022835 GCF_018294505.1 Triticum aestivum | reverse complement strand
CCTCCACCGGCCACCTCCTCCACCGGCCCTGCCCCAGGTGAGCTCTACCTCCTCTTTTTTCCTTTTTTCTGTTTTTTAGTTTTAGGTTTATGTTTAGTTTAGATTAGTTTTAGTTTTAGTTTTAGGTTTAGTTTTAGGTTTAGTTTTAGTTTAGTTTTAGGTTTAGATTTAGTTTTTTCCTTTTTTCTGTTTTTTTAGTTTTAGGTTTATGTTTAGTTTAGATTTAGTTTTAGTTTTAGTTTTAGTTTTAGATTTAGGTTTAGTTTTAGGTTTAGTTTAGTTTGAGGAAAGAAGAAGAAGAAGAAAAAAAGAGGAGAGGAGGAGAAGAAGAAGAGGAAAAAGGAAAGGAAGAAGAAGAAGAGGAGGAGGAGAAGAAAAAAGAAGAAGAGGAACAAGAAGAAGAAAAAAGAGGAGAGGAGGAGAAGAAGAAGAGGAAAAAGGAAAGGAGGAAGAAGAAGAAGAAGAAGAAGAAGAAGAAGGAAAAAAAGGAAGAAAAGGAAGAAAAGGAAGAAGAAGAAAAGGAAAAAACCCCGACCCGACCCAACACGGCACCCCGACCCCGACCCGG
>NC_057808.1:11001640-11022077 GCF_018294505.1 Triticum aestivum | reverse complement strand
CACCCCGACACCGACACGACACCCCGACCCCCGACACCTCCCGAAAAGGTGTTGTTTGGCCTTCCAGAGGCCGACGGGGTCATATATTTGTGAATTATTAGTTAGGTCATATGTTTTTCGATTTTGTTATGAAAAACATCATATATAATTGTGTTGATCTGGTAGTTTTAAATGTGCAGTTGTTTCATCGCTGCGAGGTTTGGTGTTCAACGACCTCGCCGTGCGTTTGACGAGCACTGCCCCTTCGTTCGTGGGTGAGCACAAATGACATGTCCTCCTCCCCCATTAATTATTTGATCTATTCCGATGAAACTTGATAGCTAGCTATATATGTGTCTTGAATCATCAGTATGCGTAACCAATATGTGTCTCCCGTTCGAAAGCGTCATAGTTATAAATATGCATGCATTTGCATATTTGTAACCTTGATTCTTTCGAATTGTCCAACGCTATCGATGGACAGCCCGAGTATGTTTAGATTGGGTTCGTTTTCCCATATGCTTTGCTCCGGATCGGACGCATAAATTTCGTCAGTGCCTCCCCTGTTGTTCTCCGGGTACACGTCCTCTCTGTTTATTGCAGAGACGTGTATCAGGAGAACAGCGGGGAGGTGCTGCCGAAATTTTGCGTAGGATCCGGAGCATAGCATGGGAAAATGAACCCAATCTAAACATACTCGGGTGGGATTAGGACCTATCATTACCTATTAGAGTGTAGGTTGCATGGACGTAATAAAATTGACAAAGTAGATCAACTGATGAATATATACATGGTGAATTATATATATATATATATTTGTTGTGTGTCTAGTAGCTCTGAAAGTCAAGACGAGTGATCGTGCGTGGATGTACACCGGTCACACTGGTCAGAACAAATGGAGCACTAAATGGTTCACAAAAACCAAGGGGTTTGTGCGAGCCGCATTTGCAAATGGCCAGAGGAAAACCTGGTGCCCCTATTTACAGTGCGGCAATTGGGAAAAGAGGACAGAGGCTGAAATGGGCAAACGCCTGCAGAAGAGTGGTTTTACGCCCGATTATATGGTGTGGACATTTCATGGTGAGTCTGCCCAACGTGACCGAGCTGAGGTGGATCGTCGTCGCACCGACGAGCATGGTACCGGGATGGAAAACATGGTGCAAGACTTCGATGATGCTCGGGATTCGGACGAGGAGATGGAGGGATCTGCAAAGGCCTTCAATGAAATGTTGGAGTCTTCAAAACGTCCGCTCCATGAGCACACTGAGCTTTGTCAGTTGGATGCCATCTCGCAAGTAATGGCTCTGAAGGCTCAGTTCAACTTGGGCAGAGAATGCTACGATGCAATGATGACAGTATTTGGACGCTTTCTACCCAAAGGCCATGTAATGCCTGCAAACCTGTACCAGTCGGACAAAATCGTCCGTGCACTGAAGATGCCCTATGATAAGATACATGCCTGTGAGAAAGGATGTGTCTTGTTTAGGCTTGACTATGCGGACTTGAACTATTGTCCCATTTGCAAGTCTTCCAGGTATGTTGTGGTAGACAACGGTATGGGTGAGAAGACACAGACCAAAATCCCCGTTAGTGTTCTTCGGTATATGCCAATCGTACCAAGACTTCAACGTCTTTTCATGGTCGAAGAGACGGCCAGACAGATGACATGGCACAAAACGGGCAAAAGAACCGAACTAGATGCAGATGGGAATCTGATGATTGTAGACACATCAGATGGTGTTGCGTGGAAAAAGTTTGATGAATTACATGGTGACAAAGCGGCAGATCCGAGGCATCCTCGAGCCGGCATCAGCACGGATGGGTTCAGTGTGTTTGGTATGACGGCAGCCCAATACAGTTGTTGGCCCGTATTTGTCTTTCCACTCAATCTCCCCCCCGGACAGATTATGCAAAGAAAGAACATTTTCCTGACGTTGATAATTCCATGGCCCAACTATCCGGGGAAAAATATGAATGTGTACATGCAGCCGCTTAAGGACGAATTGCAAGAAGCCTGGGATAATGGGTTCAAGACATACGACGCCTATAGCAAACGGAACTTCATAATGCGTGTCTGGTACATGTACTCGACGCATGACTTGCCGACGTATGCGCTATTCATTGGCTGGTGTGTGCATGGAAGGTTCCCGTGCCCCACATGCAAGGGAGCTCTTGAGTTTCGTTGGCTTCAGGCCGGTCGCAAGTTTTCTTGCTTCGACATGCATAGACAGTTCCTGAATCCTCGCCATAAGTTCAGGAAAGACAAGAAGAACTTCATCAGAGGTAGAGTTGTCAAAAACTCTGCACCACCTGCATTGACAGGCCAACAGACCCTGGATCAGTTAAACGCTCTCGAGCCACATCCAGAGCGTCCAGGGTACTTCAAGGGGTATAATTCTAAGCACGCCTGGACTCACAAAACATGCTTATGGGATCTGCCTTACTTCAAAGACCTCCTTTGCCCACACAACATCGACGTGATGCACACTGAGAAGAATATCGCCGAGGCACTTTTTGGTACATTGTTCGGCATAGATGGGAAGTCAAAGGATAATACTAAGGCTAGAGTCGATCTGGAGGCGCTATGTGATAGGCCGTTACAAAACATGAAAGAACCGAAAGGAAAGCAGAACTGGACGAAGCCAAAGGCATGGTTCAATCTTGGAAGGCCAGCTATGAGGGAAATTATCTTGTGGGTGAAAATGCAGTTGATGTTCCCCGATGGGTATGCAGCGAATCTAAAGAGGGGAGCCAGTCTTGATAAATTGAAGATATTTGGTCTCAAGAGTCATGATTGACACATATGGATTGAGCGTGTAATGCCGGTGATGTTGCGTGGCTTCATCCCTGAGGATGAATGGCTAGTACTGGCAGAACTCAGCTATTTCTTCCGTGTTCTTTGTGGGAAAGAACTATCGCCTGGCGTGCTAGAAGAAATGGAAGAGTTGGCGCCGGAGTTGATCTGCAAGTTAGAGAAGATCTTTCCACCGGGCTTCTTTAATCCAATGCAACATTTGATTTTGCATCTCCCGTCCGAGGCAAGATTGGGGGCCCGTGCAAAATCATTGGTGCTACCCAACTGAGAGGATGCAGAAGACGCTTCGACAAAAATGTAAAAATAAACGTAGAATTGAAGCATTGATGGCTGAGGCATTCATCACTGAGGAGGCGGCAAACTTCATGACAGCACACTATGAAGCCAAAAATCGTCATTTGCATAATCCGAAGCCTCGGTACAATGCTGACGACCCTAAAAAGGGTGGATCCAACCTCAGCCTATTCAAAGGGAATCTCGCACCAGCCAGTGTTTCAAATCCAGTATCTTTGGATAACGAACAATGGCGGACCATTTCGTTGTATATCTTCAACAACCTAATAGAAGTGCGGCCGTACATCGAGTAAGTTCTCGGTACATAGTTTCTCAACTTCTATTTCCTTTGAACTGCTCTTATTCCTGGATATTTCATACAGTCGATACGTCGCCTTATTCTCGTATGGAGCGGTGATCCAAAAGGATTCTGTCGAAGAGTATGAGCTTCTCGCAAAGCAAGGAGGCGGCTATCCCGGTTTCATCTCTTGGTTCAAACAAACGGTAATTTCTATTAGAAAATTTCATTTCATTCGCTAATTTGTGCGTAATGCAACAATCCTTTCATATTAAACTTGTAGGCTAATTCAGAGTCTATGGACGCCGAATTGAGACAAGTCGCTAATGGTTTTGACTATAAGGTCCGTTCATTTGACAAATACGACATCAACGGGTATCGCTTTCGTACCTATGGCAAAGAGCTATCTATGGCTGACCGAAAGTCTACAAATTGTTGTGTATCTGCTATCGGCGAAGGAGGTACCAAGTATTATGGGAGAGTTGAAGCAATTTATGAACTTCTATTCTATGGTGAAAACCCATCGAATGTCGTAGTCTTCAAATGTTATTGGTTTTAGCCGAAGGAGACTAGAAGGACTCATGAACATATAGGGCTAGTTGAAATCAACCAAAGCACCCATTTAGATGTTCCTGATGTCTATATTACGGCTCAACAGGCGACCCAAGTATTCTATCTACCGTGGGCCTGCCAAACTAATCCAAATCTGAAAGGTTGGGATGTCGTTTATGAAGTGCCGCCACGTGCTAGACTATCTCCCCCAAAGGAAGAGGATTATGAACCTCACATTAACCCAGACACATATGAAGGAGAATTCTTCCAAGATACACGTCTTTCCAAAAAGCGTTTCAAGAACCGCTATACTTCACCCCAAAACATTGAAGTAGACAGCGACAGTGAATCCGACATCACCCCAGAGGAGGAACAAGAAGAGCCGGAACAAGAAGAGGTTACTGTTGCGGATGACCTGTCATTGCTTGACCGATTACGTCAAGGTGGCCTTCCGCATGTTGATGCCACTGAACCCTATGAGCCCGTCATTGATTATAGTGATGATGATGATTATGCATTTATTGATGATACTGATCGAGATTATTAGTAGTGTCAGGTATTAAATTTTTTTATGTTGTATTTGATGATGATACACTTAAGTGATACACATATTATTATTCATGTCGGTCTTTTTTTTATGTTGTACTAATTTCGTTTACTGTTTGTCATGGTAGGTGTTGAAAGATGGTGGGCGCTGGTCGGGAGCGCGCCAAGGCCCCTTCTTCGTCGGTGCGTGGTCTGAGGTCTTCCATTCCAGACGCACCTCTTCGCCGAGCGTTGTTGGACAGTATGGCGACACCGCCGGGCCCTTCTTCGTCGACCGCGGTGCCCAGCAGGGGACGAGGTAGGAAGAGAGGAGGTGGGGCACGTGGTCGCGGGAGAGGAGGTAGGGTGACTGCTACGGCGCCTTCCTCGCCGCCACCCCCAGCTGTTTCACCCGAGCACGTGACTGCTAGGGTGGACTCGTCCGAGGAGGAAGCTACACGGACTCCGGTCCACGAGCCTCCGGTCCACGGGTCTTGGGCCCACGAGCCTCGGGTCGACTGGCCTTCGGCCCACGAGACCCCGGAGGAGCACACGTCCGGATGGGGTACCTGGCCGGATCAGCCCGAGGAGCCGAGTGGCCATGCTGATGATGGCGGGGAGCCGACTGATATTGAGGAGGAGGGGGGCACCGTCTACCAGCGTGGTGCTACACAGCTCCCGTCCGTGCCGGCGACCCGCGAGCAGAGGTGGTTGATTTTCCCTGATGGGGAGAGGTACGTAAGTGCATTTAATATTTTTGTGCCTTCTGCATTCACGTTTCTTCAAATAACTAATGCGTTGGCCTTGTCATGCTGCAGGGGTTGGGACCACCATCATAGTGTCCGCCGGCCCAACTCCGTCCTTGGAGTTCTTTGCCGGCAAAACTTCCCGGGGTTTGTCACGTTGCCTGGTGAGGGTCGGCTTCCAGAGCTTGGATTGAGCTAGGAGCACTACGTGGCTGCCCCGGCCCCGCCAGATGAGATTATCGACGGTGTCGTGTGCGACACGAGGGCAGACATGGTGATCAGAAAATTCTGGGTAATCTCTCCTTTACACATTTAAAAATCTTCAACTAGCTAGTTATTAATTGTACTAATCAATATTGTCTCATTTGATTGCAGACATTCTACAGGTGTGAGGAGGGATACGAGGAGGACGCGGCACATGTTATCGAGAACGTCTGCAAGCGCCTACTACAGAACTTACGGCACGAGGCTCGGGTGCAGGCTGTTCGAGACTACTACGCCTTGCGTGGTATCAAGAAGACCAAGCCGGCGTGCCGCGATAAGTTCCTGAGTAAGGAGCAGTACATGAAGGTAATTCTTAAGGCCTTCTACTTAAGTTCCTTCATTTAGTAATTCTTAGCCGTAGCGCTCAAGTTTCTATTTGCTAACTTAGGCGCCTCCGAGATGGTGTGCGGATCGGATGGATTGTTGGGAGGTGTTGGTGAATGAGTGGTGCTCAAAGGAATGGCTAGCCCTCCACAACGAGGCCAAGGACAAACGTGCCCAAATGGAAGGTGTGCCACACCATCAAGGCAGCTCCAACTTATATCAGTTCGGGCGGAACTGGGTATGTGGTTTGCTTCATGATTCATGCAATTCATTCATCATGCTAGCTTGAGCCCTTTAATTACTAATTTACATTGTTTCTCTCTTTCAGGCACGCCACAATAAGGTGGATAAGGTGCCAGAGGTGTACGACCTGTATGCCATGGCCCACACTGCCTCTTTCAAGAAAGTCAAGGCTTTCTCTCAGTCTGACCTCAATGATGCAAACAACTTCACCAACATCTCCTCCCACAACAAGCTCGTGAGATATAGAGATGAGGGGAAGGCGAGGAAAGGGGAGGACTTTAACCCGAGCCAGGGTCCCATTGATCCAGAGCTGGTGATGATATCTGGTGGCGGGAGGTCCCATGGCTCCATAGCCATTGGAGATGGACTTATCCGTTGTCCTAGCACTCTCCCGGAGATCAAGGCGCGCCAGTCGAGCTCTGCTCCTGAGATAAGGCCTCGTGAACGGCCAGTGCAACTCGCCATCAAGGTTAGTGATACGTACTCAGCTATCTTTCTCCATTACATTGTGTGCGCTTCCATCAATGATTACAAAGGGTCATGTGAGTGGTGTTGCAGGCTGCTATACAGAGTGAGAGAGATAGAACGGAGAAACTTCTGGCGGAGGCGGCGGAGAGGCAGCGGGAGTTGGAGGAGAGGACGACAAAGATGATGGAGGAGGAGAGGGCACGGAATGACATGCAGGCAAGGGCCATGTACGAGCTCCTTGTGGTAAGTTTCTTCTGCAGATTAGCCAAAACATTCATGTAGTGTTTGTCTCATTACTAACTAGTATGACTGAGTCGTCAAAACCAACTGTGCAGTCTGTGTGCGAGAAGACCGGTCAGACCGCTCTGCCGATGCCAGTGATTGCTCCTGGGACCACGGTGAGTTTAATTTGAATGGACATTACTTGCTAGTCTTAACATTTGAGTGTCATCATGCTAACAAGACATTGGAAATGATCTTTGGTGCAGCGTAGCTCCAGACAAGCATCGCACGATCCTTCTCCAGCTACCGACACGAGCCAGCCCGCTCCTACCCCTCCTGGATCATGGTAAGTTTATCTAGTGTTTTGCTTAACACATGCATAAAGACCTAGACTTAGCTTTATTTCCTCCAATGCTTACCATAATGACCTAGACTTAGCTTCTTCTCCTCCAAAATGACTTAATAAGCTTACTGACCTCCAAAACCATCCATTTTACCTAAGTTAGCTCTAAAACAATCTGTACTTAGCTTACTTATGTCAAAAATTGCATAATTAGCTTAGTTAGCTCATAAACGATCCATTTTACCTAAGTTAGCTCTAAAATGACCCATTTTACCTTGGTTAGCTTATAAATGATCCAGTTCATCCAAGTTAGCTCAAAAATGACCCATTTTACCTAGATTAGCTCCTAAATGATCCATTTTACCTACGTTAGCTTTAAAATGACCCATTTCACCTAGGTTAACTCCAAAATGACCCATCTTACCTAGGTTATCTCATAAACGATCCATTTCAACTAATTTAGCTCATAAACGATCCATTTCACCAAGTTAGCTCAAAAACAATCCATTTCACCTAAATTAGCTCTTAAATGATCCATTTCACCTAAGTTAGCTCAAAAAGATCCATTTCAACTAAATTAGCTCATAAATGATCCATTTCACCTAAGTTAGCTCAAAAACGGTCCATTTCACCTAAGTTAGCTCAAAAACGATCCATTTCAACTAAGTTAGCTCATAAATGATCCATTTCACCTAAGTTAGCTAAAAAACGATCCATTTGACCTTAGTTAGCTCATAAACGACCCATTTCAACTAAGTTAGCTCATAAATGATCCATTTCACCTTAGCTAGCTCATAAACGACCCATTTCAACTTAGTTAGCTCATATATGATCCATTTCACGTAAGTTAGCTCATAAATGACATACTCTTCTTGTTCTAGTCTTCTTCTTGTTCTACTCTTCTTGTTCTAGTCTTCTTCTTGTTCTACTCTTCTTGTTCTAGTCTTCTTATTCTAGTCACCTATTTCTAACTTTCTTATTTTGCCATTTTGCAGATTTCATTGGATGGAGTGCTTGTTCTACTCTTCTTGTTCTACTCTTCTTATTCTAGTCACCTTAGCTATGGAGTGCTTGTTTATGTATGGATGGAACTTGTTTATGTATGAATTGATGGATGGAACTTGCTTATGTAATATGTATGGATGGAACTTGCTTATGTATTAATGGATTGAACTTGCTTATGTATGAATGTATGGAACTTATGTGCTGGATATATGTGATATGAATGCCTGTGAAATATATCTATATATGTCATATATATTTGCTGTGAAAATTGTTGGATTTAATAAAAAACAGAAAAAAGAGCCAATATGCAGGCTCTTTGCCGTCTGCCACCGACGGCAACGGGCTCTTTGCCGTCCGCCGCGGACGGCAAAGAAGCCACGTGGCATCCAGCTGTGCTTCCTGGGAGCTGACCCATTTGGTCAGTTTGCCTACAGTGGCAGACGGCAAAGAGTAAACGATTTTGCCGTCAGCGGCGGACGGCAAAGGCCTGCCATGTAGTGACGTGTAGATGACATCATACGGCGGATGGCAAAGACACTAGAAAGTTTGCCGTCTGCCGCGGACGGCAAAGGCCTGCCGTTAGCCACTTAACGGACTAATAGCGCAATTATTGCCGTCCGCTCTCTTTGCCGTCCGCGGCAGACGGCAAAGGGCCTTTGCCGTCAGCCGCCAGGAAGCAGACGGCAAAGTAGCTCTTTACCGTAGCCTACTTTGCCGGAGCCTTTTGCCGTCCGCGGCTGACGGCAAAGGTCTTTGCCGTCCGCCGTTCATGCCTTTGCCGTCCGCCGTGGCAGACGGCAAAATAGTTGATTCCTGTAGTGATGCCCATCAATTGATGTCAATGCAAGGAGTAGGGATTGCCATGCAACGAATGCACTAGAGCTATAAGTGTATGAAAGCTCAAACAAAAGAAACTATGTGGGTGTGCATCCAACTTGCTTACTCACGAAGACCTCGGGCATTTTGAGGAATCCCATCATTGAAATATACAAGCCAAGTTCTATAATGAAATTTCCCACTAGTATATGAAAGCGACAAAATGAGAGACTCTCTATCATGAAGATCACGGTGCTACTTTGAAGCACAATGTGGTAAAAGGATAGTAACATTGTCCCTTCTCTCTTTTTCTCTCATTTTTTTTATTTGGGCCTTTTCTCTTTTTTATGGCCTCTTTTTTTTATTTAGTCCGGAGTCTCATCCCGACTTGTGGGGGAATCATATTCTCCATCATCCTTTCCTCACTTGGGACAATGCTCTAATAATGATGATCATCACACTTTTATTTACTTACAACTCATGAATTACAACTCAATACTTAGAACAAAATATGACTCTATGTGAATGCCTCCAGCGGTGTACCGGGATATGCAATGAATCAAGAGCGACATGTATGAAAGAATTATGAATGGTGGCTTTGCCACAAATACAATGTCAACTACATGATCATGCAAGGCAATATGACAATGATGGAGCGTGGCATGATAAACGAAACGATGGAAAGTTGCATGGTAATATATCTCGGAATGGCTACGGAAATGCCATAATAGGTAGGTATGGTGGCTGTTTTGAGGAAGATATAAGGAGGTTCATGTGTGATAGAGCGTATCATATCACGGGGTTTCGATGCACCGGCGAAGTTTGCACCAACTCTCAAGGTGAGAAAGGGCAATGCACGGTACCGAAGAGGCTAGAAAATTGCGGAAAGGTAAGTGCGCGTATAATCCATGGACTCATATTAGTCATAAAGAACTCATATACTTATTGCAAAAATTATTAGCACTCGAAGCAAAGTACTACTACGCATGCTCCTAGGGGAAGGGTTGGTAGGAGTTAACCATCGCGTGATCCCGACCGCCACACAAAGGATGACAATCAATAAATACCTCATGCTCCGACTTCGTTACATAACGGTTCACCATACGTGCATGCTACGGTAATCACAAACTCCAACACAAGTATTTTTCAATTCCACAATTACTCAACTAGCACAACTATGATATTACCACCTTTATATCTCAAAACAATTATCTAGTATCAAATTTCTCATGATATTATAATTAAAGAAAATTGCCATGCTGTTTTAAGACTCTAAAAATAATATAAGTGAAGCATGAGAGATCAATAGTTTCTATAAAACAAATCCACTGCCGTGCTCTAAAAGATATAAGTGAAGTACTAGAGCAAAACTATATAGCTCAAAAAATATAAGTGAAGCACATAGAGTATTCTAATAATTTCCGAATCATGTGTGTCTCTCTCAAAAGGTGTGTACAGCAAGGATGATTGTGGTAAACTAAAAAACAAAGACTCAAATAATACAAGATGCTCCAAGCAAAACACATATCATCTGGTGAATAAAAATATAGCTCCAAGTAAAGTTACCAATGGAAGTAGATGAAAGAGGGGATGCCTTCCCGGGCATCCCTAAGCTTTGGCTTTTAGGTGTCCTTAGATTATCTTGGGGTGCCATGGGCATCCCCAAGCTTAGGCTCTTGCCACTCCTTGTTCCATAATCCATCAAATCTTTCACCCAAAACTTGAAAACTTCACAACACAAAACTTAACAGAAAATCTCGTGAGCTCCGTTAGCGAAAGAAAACAAAACACCACTTCAAGGTACTGTAATGAACTCATTCTTTATTTATATTGGTGTTAAACCTACTGTATTACAACTTCTCTATGGTTTATAAACTATTTTATTAGCCATAGATTCATCAAAATAAGCAAACAACACACGAAAAACAGAATCTGTCAAAAACAGAACAGTCTGTAGTAATCTGTAACTAACGCAAACTTCTGGAACTCCAAAACTTCAGCCAAAATAGGAAGACCTATACAATTTGTTTATTGATCAGCAGAAATTGGAATCAATATTTTATCACGTTCTGGTGATTTTTAACAATTATTTTCGTGAACAGAAAGTTTCTGGAATTTTCAGCAAGATCAAATAACTATCATCCAAGAAGATCCTATAGGTTAAACTTGGCACAAACACTAATTAAAACATAAAAACAAATCTAACCAGAGGCTAGATCAAATATTTATTCCTAAACAGAAGCAAAAAGCAAAAAAAAACTAAAAAATAAAATTGGGTTGCCTCCCAACAAGCGCTATCGTTTAACGCCCCTAGCTAGGCATAATAGCAAGGATAGATCTAGGTATTGCCATCTTTGGTAGGCAATTCTTTAATGAGACATCTATCACCCTTAGGAGTTTCTTTCTTTTTATTAATTATCAAACTTCTAGGCACAAAATTGAAAAATTCATTTGTAGCAAATGGTTCCTTAATGATAGCAAAAAGATTGGGATGAATACTTATAGATTTGAGATCCGCAGTTTCCTTGCTAGAGGATTCACCCTTATTTTTAGGAACATACATAAGCTTGGAAATTTTAGTTGGGGGACTTGGAGTATTCTTTACGGAAGAAAAAGCGGTTCCCAAGTTGGCAATGATACCCTCAAGTTTATCGATTCTAGTGGAATCCTGATTTATTCTCTCATTAACTATGGGTTCCTTCTCCTTAATATTTTTCAAAGTGACTCCTACTTTAGATCCATATTGGGTAATTTGGTTGTGGATCTTTTTATCCAAATTTTCAATTAACTATACGGTAGCAACTTTATTTTCAATAATTTCAAGTCTTTGCATTACATGCTCCAAAGTTAACATAGTTTCATTAACCAAAAGAGGGGGTGAGCCAAACAAATCTATCATAGCATTATAAGAATCAAAAGTATGGCTACCCAAGAAATTCCCTCCGGTAATGGTATCAAGGATATATCTGTACCAAGGAGTAGCGCCTACATAAAAATTGCGGAGAAGAACGATAGTAGATTGCTTCCTGGTAGATCTATTTTGAGCATTGCAAATTCTATACCAAGCGTCTTTTAGATTTTCTCCTTCCCTTTGCTTAAAATTAAGAACTTCATTTTCGGGAGACAACGGAGAAGATAGGGGACTAGCCATAACGACAAGCAAGCAAAAAAAGGCAAACGGAAAAAGAGAGGGCGAATAAAACGGCAAGGGTGAAGTGGGGGAGAGGAAAACGAGAGGCAAATGGCAAATAATGTAATGCGGGAGATAAGGGTTTGCGATGGGTACTTGGTGTGTTGACTTTTGCGTAGACTCCCCGGCAACGGCGCCAGAAATCCTTCTTGCTACCTCTTGAGCACTGCGTTGGTTTTCCCTTGTAGAGGAAAGGGTGATGCAGTAAAGCAGCGTAAGTATTTCCCTCAGTTTTTGAGAACCAATGTATCAATCCAGTAGGAGGCCACGCACGAGTCCCTCGCACCTACACAAACAAATAAAATCCTCGCAACCAACGCAATAAAGGGGTTGTCAATCCCTTCACGGTCACTTACGAAAGTGAGATCTGATAGATATGATAAGATAATATTTTTGGTATTTTTATGATAAAGATGCAAAGTAAAATAAAAGGCAATAATAATAGCTAAGTGTTGGAAGATTAATATGATGGAAAATAGACCCAGGGGCCATAGGTTTCACTAGTGGCTTCTCTCGAGAGCATAAGTATTACGGTGGGTAAACAAATTACTGTTGAGCAATTGACAGAATTGAGCATAGTTATGAGAATATCTAGGTATGATCATGTATATAGGCATCACGTCCGCGACAAGTAGACCGACTCCTGCCTGCATCTACTACTATTACTCCACACATCGACCGCTATCCATCATGCATCTAGAGTATTAAGTTCAAAAGAACAGAGTAACGCTTTAAGTAAGATGACATGATCTAGAGGGATAAACTCATGCAATATGCTATAAACCCCATCTTGTTATCCTCGATGGCAACAATGCAAAACGTGCCTTGTTGCCCCTTCTGTCACTGGGAAAGGACACCGCAAGATTGAACCCAAAGCTAAGAACTTCTTCCATTGCAAGAAAGATCAATCTAGTAGGCCAAACCAAACTGATAATTCGAAGAGACTTGCAAAGATAATCAATCATACATAAAAGAATTCAGAGAAGATTCAAATATTGTTCATAGATAAACTTGATCATAAACCCACAATTCATCGGTCTCAACAAACAGACCGCAAAAGAAGATTACATCGAATAGATCTCCACAAGAGAGGGGGAGAACATTGTATTGAGATCCAAAGAGAGAGAAGAAGCCATCTAGCTAATAACTATGGACCCGAAGGTCTGAGGTAAACTACTCACACATCATCGGAGAGGCTATGGTGTTGATGTAGAAGCCCTCCGTGATCGATGCCCCCTCCGGCGGAGCTCCGGAAAAGGCCCCAAGATGGGATCTCACGGGTACAGAAGGTTGCGGCGGTGGAATTAGGTTTTTGGCTCCGTCTCTGGTAGTTTGGGGGTACGTAGGTATATATAGGAGGAAGAAGCACGTCGGTGGAGCAACGTGGGGCCCACGAGCATGGAGGGCGCGCCCCCTACCTCGTGCCTTCCTGGTTTATGTCTTGACGTAGGGTCCAAGTCCTCTGGATCACGTTCGTTCTGAAAATCACGTTCCCAAAGGTTTCATTCCGTTTGGACTCTGTTTGATATTTTTTTCTGCAAAACTTTGAAATAGGCAAAAGACAACAATTCTGGGCTGGGCCTCCGGTTAATAGGTTAGTCCCAAAAATAATATAAAAGTGTATAATAAAGCCCATTAATGTCCAAAACAGAATATAATATAGTATGGAACAATAAAAAATTATAGATACGTTGGAGACGTATCAACCCTCCCCACCTACCACCACCATGAGTGGACTTTGTCATTTATCAAGAACACATGGCCCTCAATAACATTGAGGTCTGCGCATCAACTGAAGAAGGGTTCCTTTGCCTCCCGCCGGCGGCGCCGCCGGTCCGCCTCGTCTCCGGTGGCCTTAGGACCATGGCGGCGCGGTGGATCCCGGCCCTTGCCGGTGGGAGGGCTCCGTTTTTAGATGTTTCTTCAACTTTTGTTAGGGTTTGTGTTCTGCTCAAGAAGACGAGACGGGGGTGGCTCCCTGAAGATGGAATAAGGTTCTCCCCGCCTAGTCCCCGTTCCGGTGGTGTGTCTAGCATCGTCGGTGGGCGTGTGGAGGTGTGTCTTCGGCGGATCTATCCTTGGTGGATTTGCTCGGATCTGGTCGTAGTTTGTCTACGTTTGTGTTTCTTCGGGTTGGATTCTTCTGATCTACGCTACTCTTCATCGGCGGCGGTTGCTGTTTTGTTGCGCTGGTCCTAAGGGACCTTAGCACGACGACTTCCCGACTGTCTACTACAACCGTTGAGAGCCCTCGTCGCTTTTGAATTGGCGTCATCAATAAGTTTCCAGCGACGGGCCATTATACCCGTGAAAAAATTAAGGTGAACAGTGTATCCTTACAGTATATCGAGCCTCCAATTGTTGAAATCAAATGACATGCAAGAAGATCAAAGGTGCTAAATAGATCATTCCACGCGCTATCCATGCATAATAAACAGGAGAAGAAGAAGAAATTTGAAGCTCCCCTGGATTTCCATTCCAAGGTTGGATCTTACCTGCAATAAGTGGAGGCCAAGCTCGGTTTGCGGCAATCAGCTGGAGGGAACTGTGGACATCTACAGCAGCTCAGATTTATCAAGCGGAGGAGAAAAGGCTAGGGATGAAGAGCAGCTGCTGCAAGTGCAAGCTAGTTGCAACTTGTAACTCAGCATGTAAGCATTGACCCTCAGGGCCCTGGCTTAAGTAACATGGTTTGGAAGTAAACGGTATGATTATTTATGCGCAATTCAAACGGTGAATAAGTCATTCGCGTAGTTCTAGATCATCGATTTGAGGAATTAAATATGTGTTATATGTCCTGAAAAATATATCACTAGATTTCTACACGGATGTAGTTTCTAAATATATATTTTTGGTCACATATAATACATATTTAGATTGATAGTTAAATCGTCGACCTAGAACTACGCGAATGACTTATTCACCGAGATTCTTTTTTTTTAGAATCGTCAACCTAGAACTACGCGAATGACTTATTCACCGAGATGGAGGTAGTAGCATAAATGATACTCCCTGCGTCCCAAAATAAGTGTCGCAGATTTAGAACAAGGCTAGTACAAAGTTAGTACAACTTTGTATTAAATCAGCGACGATTATTTTGAGACGGAGGAGTATATGAAATGCTGTGTACAATCTTTAGAATGCGAGATAAATGCACTATATGACTAGAGTTAACTACAAATTGCAAGTCTTATACAATCCCAATCACCATGAATTGTAGCAAGACAGAGAACAACTTGATGGTGTTGATGCATATCACAACAGAGCTCTTCCTGGAATCAAGCAGAAGCACACTACTGAATCAAATTATACAAGGGCAGCTGGTATTCATTTCGATAGATTCCTTACAACTGGGAGATCTAGCAGACACACCGTGACGTTGCTGCAGGAAAAGGAACTTCTACCAACATTGTGGTTTTGTCTTTATGATGGAAAAAAGTGCAAGGCCATCTATGCCACTGTGTGTCTGCTAGATCTCCCAGTATTTGTTGTGATGGAAAAAAAGTGTAAGGCCATAGATCTTGTATGTTGTTAGTGTATTTAATTCGGAAAGCTGGAGTGAAACAACCAATTGTTTCTTTGTAGACACGCGCATGGTCACTGATCAGACAGAGGCTTTTCATAATGGAAGCAGAGATGACAACGGAAGTGTGTCGTCGACAAAGTGTCACGGTGGCAACGATCCATACCGTTACGCTGAGCGGAAACAGTTCTCAGAGAGATGTGGTTGAGACTTGAGTGAGCCTGGGAGGAAGAATGTGCTAGAGAGAGCCTGGGAGGAAGAACAGGGGAGGAGCTGGAGGTTTCAGGGGTATAATATGTTGCATCTCTGCCTAACCCTAACCCAATTGCATAAATAGTCTATGAGACGCCGCGTACATTGTTCAGAATGTGAGAACAAATGCATTATGTAACAACAGCTAAGTACAAATTGCAACTCTGTGAGAACAAATGCATTATGTAACAACTGTAGAAAGGCAGAGAACAACCTGATGGTGTTGATGCATATAACAAAAGTCTTCCTTCCTGGAAGCAAGCAGAAGCACACTGATTCAAAATTTCAAAGTATGCAAGGTCAGCTCGCGTTCATTTTGATTAATTTTACCAACATTGTCAATGCTGCTGCTGCTGCTGCTGTGAACTATGCTACTCAAGATCAGATTCAGTTACTTGCAGCAAATCGCGTACGCAAGCGAGTATTCAGGCGGCGGATCAGGACAGGAGCAACGCCCTTTCATTTCATTCCATTGTGCAGGCCGGCTAATGGTTACAGAGTCTCCATAAAACAGAAGAGGAACATGGCAATCTGAAACTGAATACAAGCTGCTGGTTGGTCATCACATATCCATCTGGGCTAGCAGTAGAAAGGATCCCCAGACATATATGGGTAGTGCATAGATACAGGCTACTCGCTCTGCGACTACGACAGATTACTTACTTCTAACACCTCCGATCGATGACGACATGCACGCTAGGCGGCTCGGCCAAGGGAGGAAGCTCACTCTTCAACTTACTTATCCTGAATATATTAGCTAGTGCACCATCCATCCATTACTGTAGTTGCCTTGACAGCGTGCTGCGCCACGACAAGACGCTGTTGGCCTCTCTCAGGCTCCTTGCCCTCCTGAACTCGACCTCCGCGCCCGAGCACGCCTGCCCGGCTGGGGCCTTCTTCCTCACCTCTATCGGTTTCAGAGATATCTCGTCTCGAGTCATCCTGAATGGATGGCAGTCTTTTGCAGCCAACGTGTCGTCCTCGGACAGATACCCCCCTTTTGTTCCTGCGGTAAGAAAGGGAAGGAGCAGTGAGTAAGATTGCAGAAACATCGACATGACACCGAAATTCAAGTTCAGGCTATGGAGACGGTACTAAGTATAGTTCAAGTTACTGCATAATTATACATTATTTTGAGTGAAGAAAACCAACAAATATTAATGATTCTGGTGTAAAAAGATCAGTACTATAACAGAATGAATGAATGGCTGGGGTTGGAAGCAAGATTGCAGAAACATTGCACAACACCAGCATTCAGGTTCAGGCTATGGAGCCGGTGCTAGTATAGTTCAAGTTACTTGCTAATTATACATTGTTCTGAGTGAAGAAAACCAACAATATTGGTGATTCTGGCATACAAAGATCGGTACTATAACAGAATGAATGAATGGTTGGGGTTGGAAGTCAGGACATTCACCTTTGAATATATCGAGGTGCACTGCCTTATGTGGAAGCTGGTCTGCTGCCTTTTTTGAGGGGCTTGTCATCATCTCTTTTGCATTCGAAAGTGATCTACCCATCTTACCCACCTTCTGAACCTCATGATTAGGCAGGGGATCATTGAACAGGCACACCTCCTCTGTGTTGTTAACAGGGGCACTGTTTCCAAATGGGGATATGCTGAATCCCTCATCAAGCGTGGCATCTGGTGCTTCCGCGTAACGCTGAGTGCTCGTAACCATCTCATCTGCACTGAACCCAAACGATGCCCTGTATGCTTCGACCTCGTCGGCATCTTGCTTGTCCCTTGAGACACTGAGCCTCCCACCATTGTAAGCCTGATCCAGGTAGAACTGAGCAGATGCAGCCGGGCGGAAGAAGTTGCTATCTAGCAGGGAGTTTCTTGTGGCAGCTGAATCAAGCCCGAAGATGTTCGAGGGCGATGTCCTGGAGTACGGCGTGTCACAGGCAGACCTGGAGGTCTTCCAGTGTGCAGTAGGGACCTCTTGCTCTGGTATGGGCGAAGCAATGGAGTACGGCGTGTCGCAGGCCGACCTAGACGTCTTCCAGTGAGCAGCAGTGGGAACATTTTGCTCAGGGATAGGCGAGGAGAGGCCAGTCCTCGGAGTCACCGAGGCAGGCGAAATGAGGCTGCTGGAAGGGCTCCCTGGTTGGTAAAGTGGATAAGGACCCTGGAGCCCTGAACCACCAGAGTAGTAATGCATGTTGTGCTCCTTGCCTGCAGTTTTAAGACCCATAGACGACGAAAGGAACCGAGCGTACGGGACATCTGGAGAGGATGGAGTGGTTGCATGAGCCAGTTCAGGAGGAGGGGTCAGTGGTGCTGTGGATGGCTCGGTTGTGTAGGTCGAAAAGGCTGCTGGAGGCGAGACGAGCTGCGGCTCATTGGCATATGGTCCAACAGCAAACATGTTAGATGTTGGGCCACCAGGAGAATTTGCAGAGATTGACAGGAAGCAGTTAGGTGACTGGGCAGTCGAAGGAAGTGCAGAGTTGGAGAAGGATGCCGGCGATGACGGTGGCGCGAGAAGGGGCAGATTCATAGCCCCATTTTGGTTGGGATTGCCACCAGACTGAGCATTTCCACGGTTAGTCGAAGCGTTCCCGTCGGGCATACGTGCTGCAGGAACTATACGCTTTCCACCCTTCTGCGCCCCGAAGCATGACAAGCCAGAGAAACAGCCAGCCCATATACTCTGCTGTTAAGAACAGTGAAACATGTATTAGTAGTGCAAGTACATGGATTTGATTAAACAAAATAAAAACTACCCTGCTAATTATTGACAGGCAAAGAAAGATACACAAAATTGACTGCGCAGAAGAACAAAGAACTAGTTTAGAGTTGAAAAGAAGAACGATGTAATGTACTAGCTCAGCCAACGACGAAATTGCACATGACTACTGAACTCTGTACAGAAAGGAAACTTCATTCCTTCATTATTAATCATGAGAAGGAAAATTGGACCAAACTTCATAAGCATAACGAGATGATGTCGCACATATAACATAAAAACTGTTGTATCAGTCATCAAAGCATGCACATATCTCCCAAGAATATGAAAAAGTGCAAAAGGATCCTCGCATAGCACCACACAGTTTGTGCTTACTTTGGCCCTTAGCCTCAACACTTTGACAAATATAAATTTGAACAGAAGCCCAAATCCACCAGTCAGTCACATACATGTAAATCTACAATATCCATGGAGGAGTGGGAGAGAAACATACTATAGATGATGCTGTGGCATTGCAAAATTACTGACTGAACGAGTGCAAAATGCATGCATTTCAACTAGCTTAGAGCTGAAAGGACAATGTACTAGCCCGGTCAGTCAAAGATGAAATTGCACATGACTACCGACCTCTGTGAATATAAGGGGAAAAGATCCATCAGTTAGTTATATACTTAGTTTCACCTCTAGCCTACCCCAACTTGTTTGGGACTAAAGGCTTTGTTGTTGTTGTTGTTGTATATCGACAATACCCATGGATAATGGGGAGAGATACACACTCCAAATGATGCTGTCTCTGCAAAATTAGTGGCTGGTCGAGTGCAAAATGCATGCAATTCAACATGGACTGACAGCAAAATTACTGTCAATTCAGTTCAGTTCAGCAGCATGTTATGCCTGTGCATGCATAGCAGCAGGGAGCAATCAGTGGAGCAGTACACAGGAAAGCACAATTAAAGGTGCTTCAGTTGCATCAGCTAGTGGCCGGTACAGTTGGTACGCAGTGAGCTCTGCCAAATTTCGGCAGGTACCCTGTACACATCAGCCTCTAAAGCAAGCGAGCGAGCCACTGCGCGCGCAAGAAAATCACACATCACATGTAAGCGTGCGCGCATATACCTTGTCCTGCTGCGGCTGCTGCTGCTGGGATCTGCTGCCGCCACCGCCATTACTGCTCCCCGGCGCCGCCATTCTTTTTGTCGAAAAAGCGCGCCGAAGCCCAATGCCGCGCCGCAGCTAGCCTCCTCGCGGTCCGCCTCAGCTCGGACGGACAGATCGAGCTCCGCCGGACGCCGGCTCCCGCGCCCGATCTCCGGCCGCCAGATTCGGGGGAGGGAAACGGCGGATTCGGGGACGGAGACGGGTCCCTCGTGGGTTTTGGGAGGGGGGAGATCGAATCTGGTGCGGGATCTCGCAATGGGGGGAGGGGATTGGAGAGTTTAGGGGGGGATTTGGGGGCAAAAGTTGGTTCTTGCGATGGGGGGAGCTTGGGGAGGAGGCGTGCGGGAGTGAGTGAGTGAGTGAGGGGAGAGAGAACGGGAAAAGGAGAAGATGGGGGAGTGAGATGCGGGGCCCGCTTGGCTTGGCTAATCATCTTCCATTGCAATGATTTATTTATTTTCAATTCAAACACCAAAAAATTGCTGAGAACAAGAATTGATCCAGGAGTTAGACACATGACGATGTCAACCCAGTTGCCCATGAAAATATTAGCTTGTTTATTTAGCTTCATCGTGATACTATACATTAACCATCTCCTCTTCCTCCTCCTCAGCTCCCCTCTGTCGCTGCTGCCGGATGAAGCCAACGAAAGATCCAGCGCGGCGGGTGGTGGTAGCGGGGCTCTTGACTTGGTGTCAGTTGTGGTCCTGGATGATGAAGCGTGACTATGGCATCTTGCCGGTGTGTG
>NC_057808.1:10914373-11001343 GCF_018294505.1 Triticum aestivum | reverse complement strand
GCATTTTTCCTCCTTTGTCAATTAAGGTGTCTGGAGCAGTGTTGTGACTGGCACATTCAGGATCTGGTGCCAATTATGAGTTTGTGACTAGTTTGTCAACGGTAATGCTCTGATATGGTATAGGTACACGTATCGTGCTGATGATTCCATGTGTATGCTTTGGGGCTTTGAAATTTTTGTTACATTATTAGGTTTGTTCATATATGTGCAGAAAATTAAGATCCTTTAGAGCTTTAGTGGATTTGAACCCACAACATTTAAGCGGTTGCGTCAGCACTGGTTGTCGGGGTAGCACCGGCGTGTCGTGGTTCCTGACATGCGCAATGGTGGGCAACTCGTGATGGTCATGAGGATTGGTCTCCAACCTCTCGGGTAGTATGACATGAAGATAGGACAATGGCGGCGAGTGTGCTCTAGCCGGGCGAGCGGCGGGACAATGAGCATGGCTCACAGTTGTGGTACATATGTACTAGATCCGTAAGATAGTTTGGATGTGATGCTACTTGTCATGTGGACTTCAGAAGGCACCTATAGTGCTTAGCGTGAGGGTGTCGACTCTCTGGAGGCATGGGACTTTGCAGTGAGGCGCACTACCGTCATGAAAATTTAGTAGAGGTGGTTTTCCTGGTTCTCTATACTAAGTCTTGCATGACTTTATTGGTTGGGTCGTTTCCATCTATATTGAATGGCAACAACATTTATGACATCATTCCCTTCTTAGAGGTGCCATTTTTGGAAACTTTACACAAATAGAAATTTCACTATGGCTTTCCTATTAAAATTGTACTATAAAATATGTACAAGCTAACAAAAATGGGTGGAGAAGAAATAATTACACTGTTTGTAGCTAGTTAGAAGAACAAACATATCAAGGGGGCGACACGACATCATTTTCATTGAAGAAAATGGAGTTCGAATAATACAAACTACCTCACACACCTATCCCTAAGAGCCCACATAACGCACTATGTTAGATACTAGCATCTACAGAATTCAACGAGAACGTTAAACATGGCGATAACAAAATTATAGGGCTGATACAAATAAAACTACCGATATAGGGTTTTGAAGGAAATATGCCCTAGAGACAATAATAAAGTTGTTATTTATATTTCCTTATATCATGATAAATGTTTATTATTCATGTTAGAATTGTATTAACCGGAAACTTAGTACATGTGTGAATACATAGACAAACAGAGTGTCACTAGTATGCCTCTACTTGACTAGCTCGTTAATCAAAGATGCCATAGACATGAGTTGTCATTTCATTAACGGGATCACATCATTAGAGAATGATGTGATTGACTTGACCCATTTCGTTAGCTTAGCACTTGATCGTTTAGTATGTTACTATTGCTTTCTTCATGACTTATACATGTTCCTATGACTATGAGATTATGCAACTCCCGAATACCGGAGGAACACTTTGTGTGCTACCAAACGTCACAACGTAATTGGGTGATTATAAAGGTGCTCTACAGGTGTCTCCGATGGTACTTGTTCAGTTGGCATAGATCAAGATTAGGATTTGTCACTCCGATTGTCGGAGAGGTATCTCTAGGCCCTCTCGGTAATGCACATCACTATAAGCCTTGCAAGCAATGTGACTAATGAGTTAGTTGCGGGATGATGCATTACGGAACGAGTAAAGAGACTTGTCGGTAACGAGATTGAACTAGGTATTGAGATACCGACGATCGAATCTCGGACAAGTAACATACCGATGACAAAGGGAACAACATATGTTGTTATGCGGTTTGACCGATAAAGATCTTCGTAGAATATGTAGGAACCAATATGAGCATCCAGGTTCCGCTATTGGTTATTGATCGGAGACGAGTCTTGGTCATGTCTACATAGTTCTCGAACCCGTAGGGTCCGCACGCTTAACGTTCTGTGACGATCGGTATTATGAGTTTATGTGATTTGATGTACTGAAGGTAGTTCGGAGTCCCGGATATGATCATGGACATGACGAGGAGTCTCGAAATGGTCGAGACATAAAGATCGATATATTGGATGGCTATGTTTGGACATCGGAATGGTTCCGGGTGAGTTCGGGCATTTACGGAGTACCGGGAGGTTACTGGAATCCCCCGGTGAGTGTATGGGCCTTATTAGGCCTTAGTGGGAGAGAGGAGGAGGCGTCCTAGAAGCCCCCCCCCCCCAAGCCCAATCCGAATTGGGAAGGGGGTCGGCCCCCCTTTCCTTCCTCCCTCTCTCCTCCTTCCTTCCTCTCCTACTCCTACTTGGAAGGGGGAATCCTACTCCTGGTGGGAGTAGGACTCCCCTAGGGCTCGCCATAGAGAGGGCCGGCCCTCCCCCTCCTCCACTCCTTTATATACAGGGGAGGGGGGCACCCCATAGACACACAAGTTGATCATTGATCTCTTAGCCGTGTGCGGTGCCTCCCTCCACCATAATCCACCTCAGTCATATCGTCGTAGTGCTTAGGCGAAGCCCTGCGCCGGTAGCTTCATCATCACCGTCATCACGCCGTCGTGCTAACGAAGCTCTCCCTCGACACTCAGCTGGATCGAGAGTTCGTGGGACGTCACCGAGCTGAACGTGTGCAGATCGCGGAGGTGCCGTGTCTTCGGTACTAGGATCGGTCGGATCGTGAAGACATACGACTACATCAACCGCGTTGTCATAACGCTTCCGCTTTCGGTCTACGAGGGTACGTGGACTACACTCTCCCCTCTCGTTGCTATGCATCACCATGATCTTGCGTGTGCGTAGGAAATTTTTGAAATTACTGTGTTCCCCAACAGTGGCATCCAAGCCAGGTTTATGCGTAGATGTTATATGCACGAGTAGAACACAAGTGAGTTGTGGGCGATAATAGTCATACTGCTTACCAGCATGTCATACTTTGATTCGGCGGTATTGTTGGATGAAGCGGCCCGGACCGACATTACGCGTACGCTTACGCGAGACTCGTTCTACCGACGTGCTTCGCACACAGGTGGCTGGCGGGTGTCAGTTTCTCCAACATTAGTTGAATCGAGTGTGGCTACGCCCGGTCCTTGTTGAAGGTTAAGACAGCACATACTTGATGAAAAATCGTTGTGGTTTTGATGCATAGGTAAGAACGGTTCTTGCTCAGCCCATAGCAGCCACGTAAAACTTGCAACAACAAAGTAGAGGACGTCTAACTTGTTTTTGCAGGGCATGTTGTGATGTGATATGGTCAAGACATGATGCTAAATTTTATTGTATGAGATGATCATGTTTTGTAACAGAGTTATCGGCGACTGGCAGGAGCCATATGGTTGTCGCTTTATTGTATGAAATGCAATCGCCATGTAATTGCTTTACTTTATCACTAAGCGGTAGCGATAGTCGTAGAAGCAATAGTTGGCGAGACGACAACGATGCTACGATGGAGATCAAGGTGTCGCGCCGGTGACGATGGTGATCATGACGGTGCTTTGGAGATGGAGATCAAAGGCACAAGATGATGATGGCCATATCATATCACTTATATTGATTGCATGTGATGTTTATCCTTTATGCATCTTATTTTTCTTAGTTCGACGGTAGCATTATAAGATGATCTCTCACTAAATTTCAAGGTACAAGTGTTCTCCCTAAGTATGCACCGTTGTGAAAGTTCGTCGTGCCGAGACACCACGTGATGATCGGGTGTGATAAGCTCTACGTTCACATACAACGGTGCAAGCCAGTTTTGCACATGCAGAATACTCGGGATAAACTTGACGAGCCTAGCATATGCAGATATGGCCTCTGAACACTGAGACCGAAAGGTCGAGCGTGAATCATATAGTAGATATGATCAACATAGTGATGTTCACCATTGAAAACTACTCCATCACACGTGATGATCGGACATGGTTTAGTTGATATGGATCACGTAATCACTTAGATGATTAGAGGGATATCTATCTAAGTGGGAGTTCTTAAGTAATTTGATTAATTGAACTTTAATTTATCATGAACTTAGTACCTGATAGTATTTTGCATGTCTATGTTGTTGTAGATAGATGGCCTGTGCTGTTGTTGTTAGGGCATTATTTTCCCTGGTTTGTTTTGGTGATTGATGACAATACATTTGCGGACTAATCGTGTGCATTGAGCTTTTCAGGTTATCTAATATAAGGGCACTTTGCGATTGTTACCCCTCGAGGACTTCACTTTAGACGGATTATTTTCCCTCCTTTCTTTTCGGTGGAATTGAGTCGTAGGGATAACCGTACTATCAAGAGGGGATCCGTTTCGGAAGAATATGGGTGGAATCATCGTTCACACTTTCCTTACACCTCTCCTTCTTCCTGCTTCTTTGGAGTATTCGTGTTGTGCAAAACAAGGGGTGCTGAGTGCTAAGCGGTAGTACCGCGGTCAGGGCGGTAGTACCGCTGGTACTACCGCCCCTGCCGTGGTCTCGATTTTTTGTGTCGGGTTTCCGTAAAGGACCACGCAGGGGAGCGGTAGTAGGGACGGCAGTAGGGCGCGGTAGTACCGCTTATTAGCGGTAGTACCGCTCCTACGTCCGCTCCAGCTGCCGCTCAGCTCGCTGCCCTCCTCTGTTTTCCAGCAGCTGTAGGGAGCTGCAGTACCGCTTATCGGCGGCAGTACCGCCCACATGGCGGTAGTACCGCCCTAGTGCGTGTACTTCTCCTTCCTCAGCCTTGGTTGCCCTATGCCTGCTTGTGGCAGCGGTAGTACCGCCCAGATGCAGGCTGCGGGCTGCATAACGGTTGGATGTGTCCCCCCACTATATAAAGGGGTCTTCTTCTCCAAGAAGACTCACCTCTTCTCCCCCAAAACTCCATTGTTGCTCCACAAGCTCGTTTCCGCCCGATCTCTCTCCCTAGCCAATCAAACTTGTTGATTTTCTAGGGATTGGTTGAGAAGGCCCAGATCTACACTTTCACCAAGAGAAATTTGATTCCCCCCACTCGTCCCTTGCAGATCTTGTTACTCTTGGGTGTTTGAGCACCCTAGATGGTTGAGGTCACCTCGGAGCCATATTCCATTGTGGTGAAGCTCCGCGGTTTCGTTGGGAGCCTCCAATTCGGTTGTGGAGAGAGCCCCAACCTCGTTTGTAAAGGTCCGGTCACCGCATCCAAGGGCACCAATAGTGGAATCACGGCATCTCGCGTCGTGTGAGGGCGTGAGGAGAATATGGTGGCCCTAGTGGCTTCTTGGGGAGCATTGTGCCTCCACACCGCTCCAACGGAGCCGTACTTCCCCTCAAAAGGAAGGAACTTCGGTAACACATCCTCGTCTTCACCGGTTCCACTCTTGGTTATCTCGTGCCTTTACTTGTGCAGGCTTATTTGTGTTATATCCCTAGCTTGCTTGTGTGCTCTTTGTTGTTGCATCATATAGGTTGCCCACCTAGTTGCATATCTAGACAACCTACTTTGATGCAAAGTTTAAATTGGTAAAGAAAAGCTAAAAATTGTTAGTTGCCTATTCACACCCCCTCTAGTCAACTATATCGATCCTTTCAATTGGTATCAGAGCCTCGTCTCTTTATTAAGGACTTTGCCGTCCGAAGAGTATGGTTGACACCGTAGACGGTGGGGAGGAGCACTCCGGTGTGAATCCGATCTCGTCTACGGCCGATGGGGGAACCACAGTTCTCGTGAGGAATTCAATGTGGTGTTGGACACATTGAAAACCTCCATGATGACCGAGGTTGAAAGCATGTTTAACAAATTCTTAGAAGGACTTAAACTATCCACCGCACCAATGAAAGTGGGTGATCCCACTAACAAGGTGACGGATGCTAACCCCGACAAGGGGGAAGCTACTAGTGAAAAGGCTCCTTCTTCTAGTGGTAAAAATGGCAACGACATCTTTGCCCATGTGGAACCTCCGCTTACTTACGGTGGACCGATTCCTTCCACTCATTTGAATCATGCCGGTCCTCCCCTAAGATTGTGAAAAATGAGAACTTTGATTCTTGGGTTTATCGCTTTAAGCGTCATTTAAATCATGTTAATACTGATCTTTGGAGAATCATTGAAGAAGGTTTCTAACCGCATGACCGAAGCAACTTCACCCCTAGAGAAGCCGCGGATAATCAATTCAATGAGAATGCTCTCTTCATCATCCAAGATGCAATTCCACCCGAAGATCTTGCTCATCTCCGGCCCTTCACCGTGGCCAAGGATGCATGGTGCCATGTTGTTTCCCTCTACCGGGGAAGCGCAAGCGTTCAACGCTCCAACTATGAAGTGGTGCAAGATGAAGCCGGTGAGTTTGCAATGAAAGAAGATGAAGAACCTCGTGAGCTTTATCGAAGATTAACCACTCTCGCGGTATCACTCCGAGATCATGGGAGCAAGGATACGGATGACAATTGGATCAAGCACAAATTCCTCAAGGCCATGATGCCTTACCACAAGGCAATGTCCTCCGTCATTCGTCAAAGGCCGGATTTCCACACCTTGTACTCAAGTGAAGTGTTGGATGAGTTTGTGGCTATGAGTATCTTGGACAAGACTGCCGACAATGCGGTGTTACGTTCTCAAAGAGCAAAGAAGCCCAACCTTGCCTTGAAAGCCAAGGTTAGTGTGGAAGAAGAGGACGAAGAGGAAGAAGAGGAGAGCAATCCCGAAGATACAAAGTATGCTTATCATGAACACATGGCTCTTGCTTCAAGGCAATTTTGGAGCAAGAAGAACACAAGGCCCAACTTCAACAAGAACAACTCAAGTGGCGCGAAGGGCAAGCAACGAGTGAGGACTTGCTATAATTGTGGCAATGTGAGCCACTTTGTTGCGGAATGCCCTTATGAGAAGAGGGAAGACAATGGTGGCAAGCTCATCCAAAAGGACAAGGCCAAGTCTTTCCCCAACAAGAGCAACTTCACCAAGAAGACTCCTCCCAAGGGGTTGGTGGCACAAGAAGAGTACAATGAGGATGATGATGATGATGATGAAGACGGTGAGTCGGTTGCCGTGGCCTCCGTTGCCATTGCGACAACTCCATGGGTGTCTCTCTTCGACTCACCCAATGAGAACATCACCGCCAAGTGCCTCATGGCTAAAGCCACCAACAAGGTAACCCCCAACATCAAAACTACCATCATTAATAATCCGTCTTTGACGGATTGCATTGATGAACATGAGGGGTTGAATGTGGAGGAGAATGAGTTTGAGTCTTTTATGAGTAAACTCAAGGGTAAATCCAAGAAGCACTTCGTTGCTCTCTTGGAACAACTTGGTGAAGCCAATGACATGATCGAGGCTCACGAAGATACCATCTCTAAGATGGAGGGGCATAGTCGTGACTATGCTGGTGAGATTTCGGATCTTTCCAATGCTCTTGAGGAAGAGCGAGGTCTTCGTTTGGCTCTTGAGGAGTCATACAACGATGATCACGCTAAATTAAAGAAAGATCTTGATCATGCTCTTGTTGTTTCTCGTGTGCTAAACTCCAAGAAGGCCAAGCTTGGGGTTGATCTTGCTAGACTCAAAGAGGAGTTTGACTTACTTGACAAGTCTCACAAGGTCTTGAAAGGTGCTCATGCTAGCCTCAAAGAGTTTCATGATCAACTCCAAGTAAAGCTAACCAAGGAGAAAGCCACATTTCCTCATATGGTCTTAATTGATAATGCAAATGCTACTAACCCGTGTTGTGAGCATGAGCATCTTGTTGAGGAAAATGCTAAGTTGAAGGAGCAACTTGAGAAAGGCCTTGTGTCTTGCATACAAGGCGAGAAGAATCTCAACAACCTTTTGAGCAATCAAAAGGAAGTTGTGGCCAAGGAAGGGATTGGGTACGCGCCCAAGTCCAAGGACAAGAAGAAGAATGACAAGGCCAAACGACCTCGCCCTCTCAAGCAAACCTTTGTGAAGGAGGGAGAGGGTGCTTCTAAGGAGAATAAGGAGAACAACGTGAAGGGTAGTGATGCCAAGAAGGGCAACGCTACCCCTCCCAACAAACCCGACGACTTTAACCCTTCTTATGAGTTATGTCGTGCTAGTGATGGACATGTTTATGCCAAATTTATTGGTTCTCCTTATGAGTACATTGAATGGTCTATTTGGGTTCCTAAGACCCTTGTTACTAACATCAAAGGACCCATTACAAAATGGGTACCTAAAACCAAGCATTGATCTCTTGTAGGTGTTTGCTTCCGGTGGGGGATCATGGTTGCTCGATAGTGGAGCCACTAATCATATGACCGAAAGCAAGGACTTGGTGGTGGACGTACATAAGATTCCATCTATGCCCACCAATGTCGAGTGGGGTGATGCCTCGTCCTCTAAGGTATTGGGACTTGGTAAGGTTGTCATTTCTCATGATCTCACGATCGAGAAGGTCATGCTTGTTGAGTCCCTGGGCATACAATTTACTTTCCGTTCGTCAACTTGCACTCATGGGCTTTGCCACTTTCTTTGATATTGATACCGTGGCCCTCTTGTGGAGCAAGACTCTTAAAGTAGCCTTTGTTGCGCATGTCGAGAACGGTCTCTATGTGATTAACTTTTCGGAGCGACCCACTAAGACCGCGATATGCCTAATGGCTAAAGTTGACGTGGGATGGCTTCGGCATCACCGTTTAGCCCATGTCAATATGAGATCTTTGCAAAGTCTTCTGAAGGGGGACCATGTCCGCGGACTAAGAAATGTTAGTTTTGCTAAAGATCGTGCTTACAGTGCTTGTATCGAAGGAAAGCTACATGAAAAGGCTCACCCTCCCACGACTATCATTTACTCGAAGAGGCCTTTGGAACTCCTTTACTTGGATCTCTTTGGGCCTCCATCCTTTGATAGTCTTGGGGGTAGAAAGTATTGCTTGGTGATTGTGGATGATTATTCAAGATACACTTGGGTATATTTCTTCAAGAGGAAGAGCGAGACCCAACAAACCGTCATTGACTTTGCAAATGAAGCCCAACGTCAACACAATGCAAAGATCTTGACTATAAGAAGTGACAACGGCACCGAGTTCAAGAACTACACCTTGGATGAGTTTCTTAGTGATGAGGGGATCAAGCATCAATATTCCGCACCATACACCCCTCAACAAAATGGTGTAGCGGAGAGGAAGAACCGGACGTTGATGGATGCGGCAAGGACCATGATGGTGGAGTTCAAGTCTCCATACAACTTTTGGGCCGAAGCCATCAACACCGCATGTCATGCATCAAATCGGCTCTATCTCCCCAAAGGCTTGAACAAGACTCCATATGAGATACTCACCGGTAACAAGCCCAACCTCAAGTACTTTCGGGTGTTCGGGTGTAAGTGTTTCATTCTCAAGAAAGGTGTTCGGTTGTCTAAATTTGAGGCTAGAGCTTATGAGGGCATATTTGTTGGTTATGCTACAAACTCTCATGCTTACCGTGTCCTCAATAAGTCCACGGGACTTATTGAGGAGACGTGTAACGTAGAGTTTGATGAGAATAACGGCTCCCAAGTGGAGCAAAGTGGCACTTGTGATGTAGGTGATGAAATTCCTCCTCAAGCCATAAGAAGAATGGGAGTTGGTTTTATCCTACCCATTGAGGAACCCCTTGTGGCCGAAGGAGAAGGACAATGCTCCACTCAAGTGGAGCCATCACCAACCCAAGGTGTCGGTGTCAAAACCGGCGGATCTCGGGTAGGGGTCCCGAACTGTGCGTCTAAGGCGGATGGTAACAGGAGGCGGGGGACACAATGTTTACCCAGGTTCGGGCCCTCTCGATGGAGGTAACACCCTACTTCCTGCTTGATTGATCTTGATGATATGAGTATTACAAGAGTTGATCTACCACGAGATCGTAGAGGCTAAACCCTAGAAGCTAGCCTATGGTATGATTGTTGTTGTCCTACGGACTAAACCCTCCGGTTTATATAGACACCGGAGGGGGCTAGGGTTACACAGAGTCGGTTACAAGGGAGGAGATCTACATATCCGTATTGCCAAGCTTGCCTTCCACGCCAAGGAGAGTCCCATCCGGACACGGGTCGAAGTCTTCAATCTTGTATCTTCATAGTCCAACAGTCCGGCCAAAGGATATAGTCCGGCTGTCCGAGGACCCCCTAATCCAGGATTCCCTCAGTAGCCCCTGAACCAGGCTTCAATGACGATGAGTCCGGCGCGCAGATTGTCTTCGACATTGCAAGGCGGGTTCCTCCTCCGAATTCTGAATACCTATTGAGTAGTGTCCGGCTTCCCATAAATGTTGCACTCCTTGGCTTCCGCGCCTAATAATGGATATCCTCCACGCGTTGAGCGAATTCGAGAAGTCGGGGTATTTTTACAATTACCACCCTAGACATGTGGGTAAATCGTCTATTAAAGAGACGGGGATTCTCAGATCCAGATCTCACCATCCTCCCACAGCGAGTATCCATCGGAGCACGCCCGGAAAAAATCCATTCCAACATGGCCGGTCGTCGCAGCTCCTCCTCTCGCTCCCGTAGCCCTAAGCCCGGCAATTGGAAGAAGTGTTCCGTCCCCCACAACCAATTAGTAGAGTTACAGACCCAGGGGTTTCTCCCTCCAGCGTATATGGTCCCCGTTCGAGCCGGGCTCGCCACCTATAACGGCGGGGAGCAAGCGGAGATCTTTCCCAGCCCATCCATGGGGGAGCGGGTATGCCTTGTCCCTTACTTATTAAGAGGGCTTGGATTTCCAATTCATCCGTTCCTCCGCGGGCTCCTGGAGTTCTATGGCCTCCAGCTGCATAATTTCACTCCCGCCTCCATATTACACATTGCTAGCTATGTCGCCCTTTGCGAGCTGTTTCTGGGCTGCGAAGCTCATTTCGAGCTATGGAAGAGGCTATTCTGCCTCGTACCCCATACACAGGAGGGGTCACTGTACCAAGTGGGCAGAGCCGAAATATGGCGCATCGCCGGGACCGGATACCTGTCCGGTACTCCGAAGAAGACATCCGAGGACTGGCCTTCGGAGTGGTTTTATATGGAGGACGTCCCCCTTCCGGACCCTATTCGGATGGGCCTCCCTGAGTTCGACAACGCTCCCCTGAAGAAACGCCACAGCTGGCGCCCTTGGAGCCCTCAGGAGGAAGATAACGGAGAAGTCCTTTACCTGATGGGCCGGATAAAAATGCTGGCTCAATCAGGACTGACAATAATCGAGGTTATGTCAATATGTATAATGCGGAGGGTACAACCACTTCAATATCGAGGGCATCCCATGTGGCACTTTAACGGAGAAGATGATGCCACCCGCTGCGGTTGTAAGGGACCGGACTCAGTTGCTGCTCTAGCAAAAATCCTGTCCGATTTGTACAAGGGAGAGGAAGAGGAGTTCATCCGCATTAAGCCTCGGGATGGATTCTCCATGTACAACCCTCCAAGCTGGGTGAGCTGTCACTTTTTACTCCCAACCTTCCCGCATTCTTCGTCATAAGTACTTACCTTGCCCTTTCATGGCAGGAACTGCGAAAAGCTGTAAGGGAGGTCCACAGCCCGCCTCCACAATCGGAGGACCCTGATCGGGCCCTCGATCCCGGACTCGAAGAGGATCCGGACATATTTGTGGAGCTGATCGACAGGACATTCTATCAATTGAGCTGCGATGATGCCATGGTGGCCATCATAGCCGACTATCCTGGGCTACTCCCTACATCGCATGTAAGTGAAACCGGAGTCCCAACTTCTGAGAAGGATCCCCTTTTCTGCACTTCACCTACCGTACACATATGGTGTCTTACAGGGAAGGCCCTCGGGACACCATGCCGAACCCATAGTGACTCGCCAACAAGGGGCATCGAAGCCGGGTAGGCTAAAAAGGAAGGCGGTCAGGACTGAGACACCGTCGCAGAGGTATGATACAGAATCTCGCTCTGTGGTTGTCGTCTTTTAAAATACAATAACGTCCACATTTCCTAGTAGGAAAAACGCTCGCCGGACTATATCCGGAGAGGTTGCCGATCACGCCTCCACCAGTTGGGCTCCAGGGCCGGACATAGAGGCGGAAGCTAACACGGGGCAAACGCCGGATGTTCCTCCTACAGAGGATGCGGATAGGCTATCCGCTACAAATTCCAAAGTGGAGAGCGCTATGAATCACAGGCGTCGCCGGGCCGTACTCCGTGACAGTTGTTTCTCCCAAGAGGCGTTTGATGCCTTCAACTCAGGAGATGCGTACATTCGTGCTGCTCAAAATGTTCTTGCCAGAGCCACGGACCAGTATGTAAAGGATATACGGGTAAGAAAATCTGATAATTATATATATCAGTAGCCCCTGAGACTTGAAACAGTTGACACAACTGATTTAAGGATCATTATTTGTGCCGGTTCTTATAGAGAAGAATACCCAATTGTCTCAAGAGCTGGAAGAGTGCAAAGCCCAGCTACGGGCCGCAGTTGCCGCGCTGAAGGAGTCCGAGAAGGCCCCCTCTGGTAACACTTGTCTCTATTGCAAAGAATGGCAGGTACCAGATAGTATGCAGCATGCATGCAAATCTAACAATAGATTCTGCAGATGACTCCGGAGTGAATCCGGAGGTCATGATAGGGAACGAGCCGCATGCCCAACGACAGCTAAAGGCTGGTGAGCACGTGCTTAAAAAGGTTAGGCAGGAGAAAAACAATCTCCAAGATGCCAATATCCAGCTGGGCGTGGAACTGAAGGATGTCCGGGCCCAGCTTGCTAACTCCGTAAAGGAGAATAAGAGGCTGCGACGCGGCATTTTCAGTAAGTGCTTGAACAAACTTTTAAAGAGTTCGGCGGAGAAACCGGCTAACAGACTTATATCTGCAGGTATGTTGATGGGTCGTCCTGAGGAGGAGATGCCCGGGTCCGCGGGTGATCTTTTGCCAGAGCTCTCACGACTGCACGAACAAGTTCAGCAGGTGATGCAGGGCATTGCCCAAGCCTTGTGGCCATCCGTCTCTCTGCCAGGAGGCATGGGGGAGCTTGTAGAGAAGCTCAAGGGAGCGCGGCGGCGCTTCCAATTATGGAAGATATCAGCCTACCGACAAGGTGCGAGGGAAGCCTGGGCCATGGTGAAGACGCGGTATACCAAGGCTGACCCTAACCACATGGCCGAGGTCGGACCTGTGGGGCCTGACGGGAAGGAGATCCCTGTCAGTTTGGTGTATGACCAAGTAGAATTAGCCGCAAAGTATCCCCAACAGGATTGTAGGCTAGACAGCCTGTTGGATGGTATAGAAGAGGAATTTAGTCAGTCTAAGTGACAGTGTACTTCAAGTGACATATATTGTCCCTAGCCGGATTGTAAATCATTTGTCATGGTGGACCTTTTTGCTTCGACCTCTGGACCCGATAGTCCGGAGTGTATCCGAATACCTGCTCAGTTATGTAAAAACCGGGGTACGCGTGGAAACCAGGCATAGGGGTCATAAGTGCTTGAACAGACAAGTACCCAACTAGCTATGTTATATTACATGGATAGTAAGAAACATCTTCCAGGGAGAATAGTTCCGTTAAGGGTTCCTTTCCCTGGGTACGCATGCCCTAATGTGCATGTCCGAACTGCGAAAAGAGACGCAGGCTATAAACATCTGGGGGCATGTATTAAAATAAATAAAAGTCATCTTTTGTTCACCGACCGAGTATTCCCTTAAGAACGCTAGCTTTCGGCCTCACCCAGTCTGAGGTACACATCTGGCTGACCCGGCAGTAACAATCGCAGAGGTGCTCCCCTTATGCCCTAGCCGAATTAACGGGAACGTAGGGCATAAACACAAGAGCCAGGCAACCCAGCTTGGGCAAAACTTAAGTCATATCGATGCATATAATGGCGAAAAAAGGTACATGTGGAAGAATAACACATGTGTGGGGCATAGAGCCCGGAAAATAGTTATATTAAGCTTCTGTATAAGAAGCCCCCAGGTATAATGAGCGCGGTTAGCGCGTCAAGATTGTGTAGTCAAGACACAATTTAGCCTTTTAAGGCCTTGAAGAAAAGGAAAAAAAGAAAGAGATAAAAGACAGATAACGGATATTTAGAAAATTGACGGAGGTAAGGAGACGAACATACAGTCCGACACTAGGCGTAGAACCTTCAGAGTCTGGCTGCGTTCCATGGATTTGGCTCAAGTCGATTGTCCGATGCATCCCGCAGACGGTACGCTCCATCGGTCAGAACTTGGTCAATAATGAAGGGACCTTCCCATTTGGGCTTGAGCTTGTTCTTTTTCTTCTTCGGTAGGCGTAGAACGAGTTTGCCAACGTTATAGGTTTTGGCCCGTACTTCTCTGCTTTGATACCTTCGAGCCTGTTGCTGATAGAATGCGGAACGGGCTTTTGCCACGTCACGTTCCTCCTCCAGGGCGTCCAAACTGTCCTGTCGATCAAGCTCGGCTTCTTTCTCTTCATACATGCGCACTCGAGGTGAGTCATGGATTATGTCGCAGGGCAGTACCGCCTCTGCGCCGTACACCATAAAAAACGGTGTGTATCCGGTAGTGCGATTCGGCGTGGTCCGCAGCCCCCATAGTACGGAGTCGAGCTCCTCTACCTAGTGCGTGTTTGATTCCTTTAAGGACAACACTAATCTGGGTTTAATGCCGCTCATGATAAGACCATTTGCTCACTTGACTTGACCGTTAGTTTGAGGGTGATAGACAGAAGCATAATCGAGCTTGATGCCCATGTTGCTGCACCAAAGTTTTACCTCGTCGGCTGTAAAGTTCGAGCCATTATCGGTGATGATGCTGTGGGGGACGCCATAACGGTGTACAATCCCAGATATGAAATCTATCACTGGTCCGGATTCGGCCGTTTTAACTGGTTTGGCTTCTATCCATTTGGTGAATTTATCCACCATGACCAATAAGTATTTTTTCTTATGGCTTCCCCCTTTGAGGGGTCCGACCATATTAAGCCCCCAGACCGCAAAGGGCCAAGTAATGGGGATTGTTTGGAGAGCGGTAGGTGGCATATGGCTTTGGTTTGCAAAAAGCTAGCAACCGACGCAACGTTGGACAAGGTCCAATGCGTCTGCTCGGGCCGTCGGCCAGTAGAAACCTGTACGGAAGGCCTTGCTTACAAGGGCCCGAGCTGCGGCGTGGTGGCCGCCAAGTCCAGCATGAATTTCTGCCAAAAGTTTCCGCCCTTCCTCTTCGGAGATGCACCTTTGAAGGACTCCAGTGGCGCTTTTCTTATAAAGCTCTCCCTCGTGGACCTTGTAGGCTTTAGACCGCCGCACAATGCAACGTGCCTCGTTGGGTCCTCCGGTAGTTCCTGCCTAGTTAGGTAGGCCAGGAAGGGTTCTGTCCACGGGGCGATGACGGCCATAATCACATGGGCGGAAGGTGTTATTTCGGTGGCGGAGCCTCCGATTACGTCAGAGTGTTCGGAATATGGTGTTGTGGCCAAGTCGGACTGTTGTTGCCGGTCTCTCCTTCCCATACCACTGATGGCTTAAACAACTTTTCCAAGAAGATATTGGGTGGGACAGGGTCGCGCTTAGCGCCGATGCGGGCAAGGATGTCCACCGCTTGATTGTTTTCTCGGACCACATGGTGGAATTCGAGCCCCACGAACCGAGCTGACATTTTGAGGACGGCGTTGCGGTAAGCCGCCATTTTGGATCCTTGGCGTCAAAGTCTCCATTTATCTAAGATATTGCGAGGTTCGAGTCCCCCCACACCTCCAGGCGTTGAATGCCCATGGAGACTGTCATCCGGAGACCGTGTAACAGGGCCTCATATTCTGCCGCATTGTTGGAGTCTGTGTATAGTATTTGGAGTACGTACTGGACTGTATCTCCGGTGGGGGATGTCAAGACGACACCAGCCCCCAGACCCGCCAGCATTTTGGAGTCGTCGAAGTGCATGATCCAATTGGAGTACGCGCTGTATTCTTTAGGGAGTTCAGCTTCTGTCCACTCGGCGACAAAATCGGCCAGTACTTGCGACTTAACGGTTCGCCGTGGTTTATATGTTATGTCGAACGGGAGGAGCTCAATAGCCCATTTAGCAATCCAGCCCGTGGCATCGCGGTTGTTTATTATGTCGTTGAGTGGTACTTCCGAGGCCACCGTAATTGAACACTCTTGAAAGTAGTGTCATAATTTCGGGGATGCCATGAATACCGCGTATACTATCTTTTAATAATGTGGGTACCGTGATTTGCATGGAGTGAGGACAGTGGATACATAGTATACCGGCTTTTGAAGTGGGAATTTATGTCCGTCCGTCTCTTGTTCGACGACGAGCACTGTGCTTACAACTTGGTGAGTTGCCGCTATATATAACAGCATTGGTTCACCAACATTTGGCGCGGCTAGGATTGGGTTGGTGGCCAAGATGGCTTTTATTTCTTCCAATAAAAGGGGTAGTGCACTCGAAGTGTTCGGTTCGCCGAAGAAGGCGATAAAGGGGTAGTGCCTTTTCTCCTAATCGAGAGATAAAGCGGCTTAAGGCCGCCACGCATCCAGTTAGTTTCTGAATTTGCTTGAGGTCTGTTGGGATAGCCAACTGTGACAGAGCTCGGATTTTAGCCGGATTTGCTTCGATTCCTCTACTGGAGACAATGAAGCCCAGGAGCTTTCCGGCGGGCACGCCGAAAACGCATTTTTCCGGATTGAGCTTGATGTCGTATGTTCGGAGATTGTCGAACGTGAGCCTCAAGTCGTCTATTAAGGATTCAACGTGTCTGGTTTTAACGACCATATCGTCTACGTATGCCTCCACTGTTTTGCCGATCTGTTTTTCTAGGCATGTCTGAATCATGCGTTGATACGTTGCACCGGCGTTCTTGAGCCCAAAGGGCATGGTGTTAAAACAGAAGGGGCCGTATGGGGGTGATAAATGTTGTTGCGGCTTGGTCGGACTCCGCCATCTTGATTTGATGGTATCCAGAGTATGCGTCGAGGAAACACAATGAGTCGTGTCCTGCAGTAGCATCGATAATTTGATCGATGCGGGGGAGGGGGAAGGGATCCTTGGGGCAAGCCTTGTTAAGGTCCTTGAAATCGACACATAGGCGCCAGGATTTATCCTTCTTTGGTACCATCACCAGGTTTGCTAGCCAGTCCGGATGTTTTATTTCTCTAATGAATCCAGCCTCCACTAACTTGGCTAGCTCCTCTCCCATGGCTTGTCGTTTAGGTTTAGAGAAATGCCGAAGAGTCTGCTTGACCGGCTTGAATCCCTTTAGAATGTTAAGGCTATGCTCGGCCGGCCTGCGTGGGATTCCTGGCATGTCTGAAGGATGCCAGGCGAATATGTCCCAATTCTCGCGCAGGAACTCCCGTAATGCGGCGTCTACAGTGGGGTTTAACTGTGCCCCGATGGATGCTGTTTTTGTAGGGTCCATTGGGTGGACTTGGAATTTGACTATTTCATCCGCTGGTTTAAAAGAGGTGGACTTGGATCTTTTGTCAAGTATCACGTCGTCCCTGTCCACTGTGGAGCGCAGCGCAGTTAAGTCCTCGGCCGCGAGGGCTTCGGATAATGCCTCGAGGGCCAGTGCGGCTGTTTTGTTTTCGGCGCGGAGTGTTATGTCCAGATCACTAGCTAGACTGATGATTCCATTGGGCTCGGGCATTTTGAGCTTCATGTACCTGTAATGGGGTATGGCTTGTAAGATCGTGAATGCCTCCCGCCCTAGAAGGGCGTGGTATCCGCTACTGAACGGGGCCACTTGGAATGTGATTTCTTCGGACCTATAATTCTCCGGCGTGCCGAATACCACATCTAGTGTGATTTTCCCAGCGCATCGTGCCTCCCAACTAGGGATGATTCTTCTGAAGGTCGTGCTGCTTTGCTCAATGCGGTTTCTGTCTATTTCCATTTTTTGAAGAGTCTCCTCATAGATGAGGTCTAATCCGCTGCCGCCATCCATGAGCACTTTAGTAAGCCGGAAGCCGTCCACAATTGGACTAAGGACCAAGGCGGCTGGTGCTCGGGCTGTTCGGAATTTAGGTTCGTCACTCGCATTGAAGGTGATAGCCGTGTCGCTCCATGGATTTATTGCTGCCACGTGGCAGACTTCGGCAAGGCTGCGGAGTGCTCGTTTACGCCTATTATTTGAGGTGAAGGTCTCGAAGACTGTCAATACTGTATTGTTGTTCTCCACGGGATGGTGTTCTGCGGTATTGTTAATGAGGATATCTTCACCGCTCTTGGCCACCTGCCGGAGCACCCAACATGCTCTAAGGCTGTGTGTTGGTATGGTATCCGCTGTACTGTGAATTTTGCATGGCCCATTAAGCCATCCCTCCAATACGGTTCTACGCCCTGTAGTGGGCTTTTGCTTCTTTGTAATTGGGTCGGGTGACTTACGAGAGTGCACCCTTTTAGTTCGGACTGGGGGTTTTGTCAGAGCCGGATTATCCCAAATTTTTGTTTGGGTTTTCCAGGCGCTTTCCATCCCACAGTACTTCCGTACTATGGCCGCCAAGTCAGCGAAGTGTGCTATGTCACGGCGACTTATGGCGTTGAGGATTCCCTTGTCCATGCAATTATTGCAAAAGAATGAAATTGCGTCTTCCTCGCGACAGTCCTTGACCTTGTTCATTACAAGGAGGAATCTGGCCCAATAGTGATGTACTGTCTCCTGGGGCTCTTGTCTAATGTGGGAAAGATCGTTTATATCTGGGTGGGTGGGTGGATTTAAGTCCGAACCTTGACCCGATCTGAGACCCAGGGGCGGAGGAGTTTCTGATCTTGGCAGTTCGGGCTCCGGGATGTTGAAAATAGGTCTGGCCCGCTGCCTGATTCTAGGTTCAGGGTTTGGGCGATGTCCTCCCGTAGACGGGTATCCGGCTCAGAGAGCTCGGGAATCCGGACATAGTTTGTCCTCAAGATAGAGGAAGAATCACCGCATTGCTCCTCCACCACCGCTATCTGATGGGTGACCGACGGGGAGTCAATCTCCCTTTGGTCGGGTTTAAGCCTGATCTGATCATAGTCCGTAGCGATTCCCAAAGCGGCGATGCGATCCAAGAGCTCGTTCAAAGAAGAGAGCTCTATTGGATCCAACTGCTCGGCGAGTCCCGAGCTGACATGGAGGCTGTTTTCGATGACCCGAGAAGTCATCGTCGGCGCAGCGGCCGAACAGGCGGTCATGACGAAACCACCTAGTCGGAGAGTTTGGCCTACAGCCAGGGCTCCCCCAGAGGTGATGTTGTCCTTGACAACAAGGCAAGCCATCCAGCCTTATAACGACGACACAATGGAACTCTCAATGAAAGGACCAATGTCGGTGTCAAAACAGGCGGATCTCGGGTAGGGGGTCCCGAACTGTGCGTCTAAGGCGGATGGTAACAGGAGGCGGGGGACACAATGTTTACCCAGGTTCGGGCCCTCTCGATGGAGGTAATACCCTACTTCCTGCTTGATTGATCTTGATGATATGAGTATTACAAGAGTTGATCTACCACGAGATCGTAGAGGCTAAACCCTAGAAGCTAGCCTATGGTATGATTGTTGTTGTCCTACGGACTAAACCCTCCGATTTATATAGACGGGCTAGGGTTACACAGAGTCGGTTACAAGGGAGGAGATCTACATATCCATATTGCCAAGCTTGCCTTCCACCCCAAGGAGAGTCCCATCCGGACACGGGTCGAAGTCTTCAATCTTGTATCTTCATAGTCCAACAGTCCGGCCAAAGGATATAGTCCAGCTGTCCAAGGACCCCCTAATCCAGGACTCCCTCAAAAGGCACTACAAAAAAAGTACACTTCCGTGATGATACGTGTTTGTCACAGTAGGTCACGTTTTCTGTCATGCATGTACATCCATGACAAATTTATGACAGAATCAAGATAGTCATACCTGTGTTATCGTAGATGTGTTCCATGACATTACCAAAATTATCATCACGGAAGTGTCCACTTCCATGATGATAAATCGCGCGTCACAGAAGTGCTTTCGTCAAGGGTGACCGACATGTGGCATCCACCGTAACGGAACGCCGTTAAGCTATCGGGTCCGGTTTTGGATCCGATAACCCGTTAACAGCCCCGACCAATGGGGATTTTCCACGTGTAAAATCATCATTGGCTGGGGGAAACACGTGTCAGATCCGTGTTGGCACAGCTGTCACTCATCCAATGGGCGAGATGCGCCTATGATATGTTAACATGTGGATCGGCCCAAAAGTGGCCCATAAAGTTTAAATGGGCCGTCCCAACTAAAGGCCCACAAGATTTTGTGGACCATAATGGGACGGCCCAGCTAAAGGCCCACAAGATTTTGTGGGCCATAATGGGCCGGCCCAGGTAAAGGCCCACAAGATTTTTGCGGGCCATAATGGGCCGGCCTAGGTGAAGGCCCACAAGATTTTTGTGGACCATAATGGGCCGGCCTAGCTAAATGCCCACGAGATTTCGCTGACATTAGTGGGCCGGCCCAGCTGTAGGCCCACAAGATTTTGAGGACCCTAGTAGGCCGGCCCATTAACTGGCTGCCATGTTTTGGGCCAAATGTCGGCCCATATTTGATCCGGTCCATTAATGGCCTGCCACGTTCCGAGTCTAATAATGGCCCATATGAGATCCGGCCCGTTAAAAGCCTACCACGTTCTGCGCAAAATTACGGCCCAGATCAGGTCCGGCCCTTTAAGAGGCTTTGGTCTAAATTATGGCCCATATCAGATTCGGCCCGTCAACTGGATGCTACGCTTTTGGGCCCATTTGCTAAAGGCCCATTTAGTAATTCGACCTGATATTAGTTTCGGCCAGTTAAGGGCTCATTTAACATTTCGACCCTATATTAATTTCGGCCTGTTAAAAGCCCGTCATATAGTTGGGCCTAACTATGGCCCGGTTTGCATCCGGCCTGCTCGCAGCCGATAATCTGATTGGGCCAAACAAGGACCGAGACAATTTTGGCCTGTTAAAAGCCCATGATTTGATTGGCACATTCATGGGCCGGGGTCTATTTCGGCTTGCTGCCGGCCTGTGAGGTGTTCGGCACGTTTCAGGCCCAACCTACTTTTCAGCCTCCTAAAGGCCCATTGAGTTTTCTTGGGAAAATAGGGCCGGCGGTTTACTCGGCCTATTAAAGGCCCGAATCTACTAGTGGGCCAGTTTACATTTAGGACTGTTAACGGCCAAGATGACGGGGCCCATGATGCAGATCTTACATGGTGATTTGCATGACGGCCCGATTATGTACCGTAATTTTACGGTTTGGCCGGTTTACTGCGAAGACAGGATATATATACAGTAAAATAACTGCAGCATCGTGAATAAGAAAAAAACCTAGACTATACAGTAAAGAAATTACGGCATATTACATCCACTGGGCATCAAAGTTTGCCACTATGATAATAAAGCACAAGCAGACAGCAGATTACATACACTGGGCATCAAAGATCGCCACCAGTGCAACTAAACACGCCGACAAAATAATATACAAAACCGACAACACTTCAATAGAGTTCAAGAAAGGTTAGCCCTACTCCGGAGCTGCAGCGCAAGCAGCTGAGCAAGCTGGTGAGACTGCACTTGTTTGACACTTATATCCTCCTCACTCTGAAAGATAAACAAGCAGACAGATGACAGGTTTTGCACATATAAGCATCAGTGCTGACAATTCATCACATTTCTTACTGACGAATAAAGTGACACAGTTTAAAATAGCATTAACACAATATGGTATTGTTCAGGTCAAGACATGGCAGGAAATGACATTGTGAAGGAGTTGGCAGCTTCACGACACCACTGGATTACAGATCAAGAACTCATAAGTATCAATGGTTAGTGTGCTGTCAATTTATCCCATTTCAGATTGGCAAAATAAGATCACTTGCTCTGTATAGTTTAATTTACATGGTATGAAGAAGGAACTTGGTTGTACAACTGAAAACTTAAATTGAGAAGGACAAACTTGTGTTTATGAACTGGAGTACATAATAAACTTTAAACATGCAATTTGATGCAAACACCAAAAATAAACAGCTATTGCAGTCATGCCTAACCAAATATACACAACAAAGTTTGAAGGCTTGAGAAGGACAAACTTACATTATTGGTGAAGGCAGGCTCTATAAAGCCCTTGTCCATGCTGATGGGGGGGGGGGCAATTCAAGAAGTTTACCACAGAATCTTCTTCATAAGCATTGCCTTTATTCTACATTTTGTTAAGAGTAAATATATATGTGACAATATAAGAAAAAATGGAGAATATTTAAGATAAGATGAAGAGTGATGCTACATAACCAAGTAGCTATAAATGTAAGTACAGCGATACAGGCAAAAGGTACAACCAAGAGCAATGCAGAGCTAAACTTCTTCAGTACCATCGGTGTTATCCAACCTTATGGTAAGAGTAAATATAGATCTTATGTGTAGAAAATGGAGGGCAAAGGAAAATAAGCTGCAGAGTGATGGTACATGAACAACTACCTATCAATATAAGTACACTGATAAAGGACAACAGGTATTTACAAGAACAATGCAGAGCTAAAAAAAATCATTGGCATTGGATATATTCTACACCAATGTAACCATTCATATAGATCAGATAATTTGGAGCGAACAATTGATAAGCAAGCTATCATGCATACTGCTGTCACATAATGAACCAGGTATGTATGCAAGTACAGTGATACAAGACAACAGGTACGAACAAGAGCAAAGCAGCGGGCAGCATATTTGCGGTATCCTGTCGTTCTTTTCAATCCGGAATTCTTTTTCGAGCAGATTTCCTGCAAAAAAGATCCGTAAGGCACATGCGGAAAAGTAGAAGTTCAAATTGTCATGCGATATCATAGACAGTACCTCATCCTCGGAACGAGACCAGTGCATAACAAGGTTTTTCCATTCAATGTCTTCTAAATTTAGCATAGGAGACTTCACCAGAAATTCGTTTATAGACTTGCCATCAAAGTGTGATTTCCTCAGGTAACACCGATACTGCTGCAATGCTTCCTTGAAAAGCGCAAGCAAGCTTTGCTCGTCATGACTATCCAGATTGACCCTCGCCTACTTACAACAATGTAATGTAAACCATTGATGTGTTCAATCAGCAGAAAACAGGAAAATAATCACCATGAATAATAGCACTTACACGTAAGTGGGACAAGAAGATGTGAAAATGGTGTTTGTCTTCACTATAATCTTCCCATGATGGGAATATATGCACGTAGTCCCTAATTGAAAGCATTGTCTTTTAAACTGGGAATAACTGGAATGGGGTTCCAGTCTGCAGGAATTGGCCGTCTCTGCAGTTGGGATAGGTCTTCGGCCGGTGGACTTGCTGTACTTTTTGCTGGAGTGGGATTTTTCTGTGGTACGGCTGGTGCTATGGCAACTGAAATCGGCATCCATCACCATCATATCAGATTCGTACTTGAGCAACAAGTTTGGAATTATGAGTGGCACGTTGTTTAGCTTGATGGATTCAGGTGCAGTGCTAAGCAGGTACGATGATGGTACTGAATATAAAGGCATGTCTGCATTTGGGTCAGTCGACCATTTCAAGCGGTTGGATGAAGATCCTACGTCTCATAACCCTTCTTCTTCCTCGTCTCTGATTCTTCCCATAAAGAACACCGCACGGGCCGCCGGCCGGACCATCGGCCCCCACCTCCTGTGTTCCTCTGCCACCCCCACCCCCCGCCCCACCCGCGTCGAGTTTTCTTCGTTCGGCGAGGCCCCACCACCGCCCCCCAACAACCAAAGTCCCCACCCGAGCCCCTTCGTTCGCACCGGCGAACTCCGGCGAGCTTTGAAAAATCGACTGACCCAATTTTGAAATTTAGTCTACTGTGATTTAACTAGTGTGGAATATAAAAGGCGAAAACCATAAGCATTGGGAGTATAGTGTTGGGCATGCCATGGCGGATCTAAAGGTGCAAACTGGACAAAGGCAACTTTGCAACCAATGTTTGCTCTCAACTAGCAAGTAAGTGATGGACAAGAAATTAGAGTAAAGCAGTGGCAATCTATTTTCTTGCTGCGATAAATAAGTTGAGCAGATACGAAAGAGTACCGCCTCTGGTGCGGCGCCGTGTATGCATCTGCTGAGAATTTGACGGTGCTGCGGTAGCGATGGCTGTCGGCGGCGTGGAAGCAGATCTAGGAGGGTAGACGGTGGCGGCGGGGCACGGTGGACGAGACGGTCATAGGAGCGGTGCCGGCAAGGTGGACGACGGCGTGGATGAAGCGAGAGGACGGGATGCAAGGATCCCGGTCCGAAGCCATGGATGAGAGAGGTCGATCTCTTGTAATGGACGACGGCGTCGGGGTATCAGCTTCGGCATGGTGGAGGAGGACGGCGGTGGATGGGGTGGCGGACGGAGGAGGCTGGGTTGCAGAGGGTGTTTTGGTGCCCACGGAGTACGAATGGGGAAATGGAGGTGGAGAGGAAGGGGGAACCATGTCTTCAGGGCGCGCTTGTCTCAAATGCGAGGAAATTTACAAACTTAGCCCCCGTTTCAAATTTCCTACATCACAGCAATATTAGTCGGTTGGGGATAGGACGGTAATCTCGCATACACCAAATATTTGTCGACGAGAGTTTGTTTTTGGCGCCCACTATGTATGAATCAGGGAGGGAGTCGATTTCGGCCGAGGACACACTGTGTTTTGGCGCCCACCGTGTATGAATCCGAGTGAGAGGCGGTTATGTCACATTCGAGTGAAATTACAAACCTACCCCTATCGAAACCTATAGAAATCGAGCAGATAGGCTTTGTGTGGAAGGGATAGGCAGTAGTAATTTCCATCTCGCAGATTTTGGTTTCGGGCGGTTACTGCGACTTTCCCCGCTTCGTTCAAATTTTGCAGAGTGCACGTTTATCGTGCCAACTCAATTCGAATCCCGTTTGTATTCTATTTTTTGGGCGGGATCCATTTTCGGTTGGAATAAAATTGTATATACATCATTTTTTTAAATATATACTTTCAAAAGCACAACAAAGAATTCTGCTGCTTTATATGTATAATATGATTTACAAATACAATGATCTCAAAATCATAAGGTTGAATTCAAAAAATTAAACCAAATTATGTTCTACTAAAATGTATGGATCAGTAATATCGACATATTAAATAACATAGATGCGCGTGAATTCATATGAGTATGCATGTTTGATAGATCAGTTTTGGTTCGAGTATGGATTACATGTATCATCATCTCGAATTCAAATATTTGAATCCCTTTTATGTTCACTCCTTTCATGCCCATCTCTGTCGCATGCATGCTCCTTCATGTAGCTATCACTCTCTTTTCTCCAGCTCACCCGCACGCTCACTTCATGTTTCTCCTATCCTCGCAAACATGGTCTCTCGACGTCTCGCTTGAGAAGTGTCACACTCTCCCTATCATTATACATTACACGGTTTTCATTATCTCTCACGTCTCTACCGTTCTCTTGTATCACTAGGTACCTAAGCTTCTTTTTCACCGCCACACACAGTCTCCACTCGTCTTTCACTTTGTCTTTCTCTCTATGGGATTCTCTCACACACCCTATATGTCTCTAGATATGAATCATACCACTAAAATTACTCTCTCTCTCTCTCTCTCTCTCTCTCCTGTAGACACAACATTTGTTGCGGTCTCCTTTTCGTCTCCATCCCAGACTGACATTATTCATTTGTTTACTGATTAGACAAACTCCCCCCCTCTCTCTCTCTCTCACACACACACACACAACTCCTGCTTCCACTCCCCTTCCCGACTACCGTCTCTCTCTCACACACACAAAACTCTCGCTTTCGCACCCCCGTCTCGTATTTCTTTCACAAACATTTATCGACTAGCCTCTAGATAGGTTTATACACCCGCACACTCGTGTTTCCACTGTCGCATACATGTCTCTCTCCCGCTCCTTGTATCTATGTAGTTTTTTCTCCCCTTCTTGAGACACGCCCTCTCGATCATGCACACACACACTATCGCCTCATTTTAAGCTGATACCTCTCGCACACAAAATCTTTGTGTCTTTGTCACACATGCACTCCGTCCTCCTCCTCTCTCCCTCTCTCTCACACACACATGGGCTTTTTGCAACAACTAGCAAGATGCCCATGCGTTGCACGGAACATGAAGATGCATTTGTATGAGTAGTTTATCTTGTGGAGAAAAGGATGAACAAGGGAAGGCCTTATTTGCAAGTGTGGAGAGGGGTGTGGGTATTTTTTTTGCATAATTGCCATAGTTTCCTTCCTATCCGTCAGATATAGATTGGACGGCCTATATTGCAGGATGGCAGGCACACGGTCATCACCGACTATGCTTTTTATAAGAGTAGGGATAAAAACTGAGTTGGTGATGATGGTGGGCCTGCCATTCTGCAATATAGGCCGTCCGATTTATATCTGACGGATAGGAACGAAACTATGGCAATTTACCCGCACTCCTCTCCACATTTGCAGATAAGGCCTTCCCTCGTTCATCCTTTTCTCCCACAAGATCTTGATGTTCCGTGCAACGCACGGGCATCTTGCTAGTAAGAGTAGAAATTAGACATATACCACTTCTCGAATCTTGAAACCAACAACATTCCTCCCTTATCTCATCAAAACCGCCAAAGGAATATATTTTGAGTGAAACATAACATTTCTTTGGTGATATACGTATTTCAAAACTAGACTTTTTTTCTATCAAATCGGTGAATATGTATTAATCTACTCAGATTGTGTGGCAACGCATTGGCACATTGCTAGTAGTTATTATAATTTTGTGGACACTAGACAAACGGTGGAGTACATATACGAAGAGAAGAGGCGCACGCACGCAGTTGGTCTCTCGCTGTCTCGCACACATGAGTGTTACGTAAAGGCAACGTTAACAAATAAACCCTAAAACCCTAGGTGCACGATTGCTGCATTCGCGGGTACCGGGTACGTGGTGGAGCGGACCTTTGTAGGAATAGTCAGCTCGCGTGATAATTTGATCCGTAGGAGTTGATGGTCGGGACCACAGGTGAACGACTTGGAGGCGGTGGCTCGCCAGTTGCCACAGATCGAGTAGCCACGTTTAAAATATCATTTTTTAGCGGGGTTAAGAGTTCCGATTTTCAATGGCGCGTTATAAGTACTAAGTACTTTTTAGAACGATTGGTATGGAGCGAAAATGGAATTCATAGTACTACCTACTACGTAACTCCTTGGCGTATGGTTGTATGGGTTTATGTTGCGAGATGTTGAACCTGGTAGTTCTAGGGCAAATACTATGTTTAGATTTAGATGTTGGTTTTCAGTAATGAAAATCGGAAGGGGGAAACCCTTCTTTGATTAAAAAAAACTACTACCTCCATTCTGGTACTAGTCCCCATCGTTTTTTGGGTCAAAGTTTGTCCACGAATTTTACTTGTAAAATGTGAATGGAAAACGAGATTTTGTTATACGCAAACAAAAAAGGACTGGAGGGAGTGATTGCTCTGACACGCACGCGACCTCTCATAGCGCAGGCATTGAACCGGCGCGCCGGCCAAGAGGGCCCCACTCGCTGCAGGCCTGGCTAAATACGCCTCCTCGCCGCATGCAACCGGCTTTAGACTGCCCCGCCTGCCTTCATTGAATCCGCGTGTGTGCCGGCAACACGTCCTTCCGCGAGCCGGCCGGCATTTTAGAACACAAAAAGTGACCAAAATATAATTAATTATGCATGGTCTTGACTTGTTGTGCTCGCACTCGTAGCAGGAACTAGAGGTTTTTCTTTATTCATAACTCTCCTCAATTTTTTTTGCTTTGAAGTGAATCATGGTTGTGGACATTATGTATGAATGTGGAGATATCTGTGAACATGAGTTTGATGTGGAAGTTGAACTTGGAATGTCGGGCTTGCGCGTGAACTATACCATGTCCAATGCTTCGTCTGTTATTGTTTGGAAAGTAATTACTGTTATTACATGACCCGAAAAAATATATTTTGTGCCACATCAGTAGATGCACGGACATCACAACAGGCATGCTGACTGGATAAACATTTGAACCTAGCTACTATGAAGGAAATTTTGTATTGACAACAGTTTTAGATAGTAGGAGACGCCTAGCCTGCTCTCCCTCTGCTAGCTTATTTCTGGCTTCTTCCATCTCTTCTTTGGCATGGGTGAAGAAAGCATCTGCTTGCTCTTTTCGCTTCTTCAGGAACTCAGCTATATTCTCAAGGGCTGCTGCACGCTTTCTTTCAGCCTTTACTAGAGCCACGAGGACACGAACAGCTGACGACTCCACCTGGCTTGTGTGTAATCCAGCATCATCTGGGAATTTGCACCTTGTGTCTAATCCAGCATCATTAGGGAACTGGCACCTTGTGTGTAATCCAGCCTCATTCTGGAAACATGATCTCGAGGTTTACCATACTTCCCTCCTCGCAGGAACTTCATCCTGACATGAAGTTACATCTTTTTTAGATAATTACTCGGAGCAACCCAGATCCATTTAGTAGAAGCCAGATAAACAGAACTGGGAGAAGTGAATTCAAAAGGAAAAAAATTATAAAAACAGACTACAAGGTGAGAACACCCACTTCCTACATCAAGCTAAAAACGAAAGCATTAGGACAATTAAGACTCTTCTTATGACACATCGAAGAACACGAGGCTTAAGAGAAACAGAAACTACAACATATACACATCGAAGAACACGAGGCTAAACGAAAGTAATTGAAAGGGTGTTACTTACCAAAGCTCGTTTCACAGGTTCGGTGCAGCTCCTCTTTAACTTGCCACGCTCCTTGAAGATGTCCCCAATATCCCGTGTTTGGTCTTCATTGCTCCTTTGCATGTTCGCACTCGTGGTTTTAAAATATCAACATGGCAAGAAAAATATACTACTAGTAATACTCGCGCATCTTGTGGGCAACATTAAAGCACTCGTCTGCCATGTTAGAGCATCTCCAACAGAACCACAACGCGCGGCGCTTTAAAAAAGCGTTTACAGTGCTAAGATCGAGAAGTAGAGATAGAGAGTAGAGGATAGTTCTCAACATAGATAGATAAAAAAATAGATTATTCAACTACTCATCGTCTGGCTCCTCCTTGGTGATGTCCTCCTCCGACGTCTGACTGTAGGCGTGAAGATACCGATCGTCGTTGGATTCCCAGGGCGACGCTGCTCCTAGCCTCATGTTGAATTGAGCGTCTGCTTTTCGCCTACGCTTGTCCTCGCGATAGGCGGCTCGCTCCGCCCTCCTCTTATCCCTCTCCGCCCTCCTTTGCTCGTAGAACTCGCGCTTGTTGATGATGTCCTGCGGGAAGCGTTGGCGCCACAGCGCCATGGCTTCCTCGTCCATCTCGGCGATGCCGAGACGGTGCTCCCGCCTCCGGTTGTCGCGACGATCCTCGTCGGTGATAAGCCGCGGCAGAGGCGCGAGCTCCTGTGCCCGCTCCCGCGTCGGCACGTTGGGGAAGTTCAATGTTCTATGAGGCCATGGGAGGCGCCACGCCGCCGTGTGTACGCACGGGCGGCCTCGTTGGCGGTGTAGAAATTGCCGAGGCCGAGGCGCATCCCGTGGAACCGCATCTCGGCGGAGAAGCCGTCGGAGGGGCGCGCGTGGACACCGCGGCATCCCCAAGTTTCCCGGCGACGCGGCGGCATGGTGGCGCGGCGGCGGCGAGGCGAGAAAGAGCGGGGAGAGAGCGGTGGCGAGGCACAGAGCGGGGAGAGAGTGGTGGCAAGGCACAGAGCGGTGGGAGGGCGTTGGATTTTATAAAGCGCGCCGGATGCTGCGCGCCAAAACTAGCGCACGCCCGACCGCTTTTTCCCGCGCTTGCGCAATCCTTTCCCGACGTCCCTGCTATCTCTACTCTCTTCTCTACTGTTATATTTATTTTATATTTAATATTTATCTCTACTTCTCTACTCTCTATTTTTGTCTACTTTTTCCCTACTCTTATAAAAAAACAGAGTTGGTGATGATGGTGTTCCTGCCATCCTGCAATATAGGCCATCCGATTTATATCCGACGGATAGGAAGGAAACTGTGGAAATTTTGCAAAAAGATACCCACGCCCCTCTCCGCATTTGCAAATAAGGCATTCCCTCCTTCATCATTTTCTCCCACAAGATAAACTACTCAGACAAATGCATCTTGATGTGTGCAACGCATGGGCATCTTGCTAGTTCTAAAAAACTATCCATCATTTGCCACACTACTGGTTGCAGATGAAATACCTACCCAAGCACAACGCGATACAGGAGCGACGCACAATTACAAGCTGATATTCTGTTGGACAATGGAGGCTATAACCAATTACTTTTACGGGAACAATAGCACCTAGGAAATTTGAAGGGTAGGTATGAACAAAATTGGAACTGCATATGTACTGCTAAGTGATTCAATACACACATTACCAATCGAGGAGGAGAACGATGGTCGCGGCAGCCTCTGTGAGTCATGGTCGGCAACGGGAGCCAGTTCATTGTCCACGACGGTGGTGCTTCTGCGCTTGGCGTCGGCTTCCGGGAAGCAGATCCGAGACCATGGAAGACGGTGCCGGGGAAGAGGCTCCGTGTACAACGACGACGGTGGACCGGCTCCAGTGCGGCTTACGAGGTCGTCGATGAGGCAGATGCGCTATGGTGGACGAGTGCGCCGATGTAGAAGGGGAGGAGCACGAAGGCTGCGGTGCCGTGGAGAAGTCTATTTTGCGGTGGGGATAGAAAATGGGGAGTATTCAGGTGTACTACTCTGGGTGCCGGGGTGGGGTTGGCTGGGTAGGGTGAACCTGAAGTTACGAAAACAGCCCCCAACCAACCGTCATCCGTAGGCCTATTCCGAAGGTTATGATGGTAACTTCCCATTGCTCGAATCAGGGTCGCGGGAGATTTTCCCGCCGACCTCAAAATTTTGTGATACTGAACTCCCCGTGTGGCGTGTTGGGTGATTCGGCTAAGCAACTAGCGAGTAGTACTAGTAAACTCTGCATATTAGGTTTGACCGAAGTCAAACTTCCTAAAGTTTGACCAAGTTTATAGAAAAATATAAACATTTACCATAACAGATATGTATGATGTGAAAGTACATTCAATAATGAATCTAATGGTATTTATTTGTTATTGCATATGTTAATATTTTTTGTTATAAACTTTCTGAGAGTTTACAAAACTTGACTTTGACCAATGCTAATACGCAGACTTAAATAAAAACGGAGGGTGTACACATTTGTTTTCTTAGTATGTAGTGAATTAACCATTTGTTGAAATTGTGAAATAAATATATTAGGCTACTGACTTCGAATGTAATGGTCTATACAATTCAATAGTTACAATCATTGTCGAATTCCAAGATGTATACGAGGTCTATAGTACTTCACAACATGCTCAAACTCGCATAATCCCAGTCAAATGACAATCTAAATGCATTTCATAGTTATTACTTTGTAGGATGCAACAAAACCAACAATAACTCTACATCAGCCATTATAAAAGCAACATTTTGAACATATCCCAATGTGTGAACGAAACGTGCAGAGAGAGCTTGCGAAGATGGAGCAGATAGGGCGGGAAAAATTGTATGTATGTGGACGAGAGAGTAGGAGACAAACCTAACGAAACAGAAAGAGGGAGATAGAGAGAGAAAGAGAGAGGAAGAAGTTAGGTCTGTGAGAAAGATGGAGACATGTAATATACGTGAGATGCGTGTGCATCCGGATTCTGTACACGTGGAAGGAGAAGAGACAACAGGTTTGATGAGAGAGCTGGAAAAACATGGACGAGAGGGGAAGGATCTCGTGGGTTGAGGGATTGATAAATTTGTGCGGGGGAGAGAGGGATTGGTAATTTTGTGCGAGAGAGAGGGTGGGGGGAGGAGTCAGTCAGCCGTCGTCACATCATCCTGCTTCCAAATGGCCCCGCATTCTCTAGCGCCGTGTGGTCACCGTCTTCGATCTCCTCGATGCCCTCTTTGAAGATTGAGGTGTTGTGCATGCTGGGGGTGCGAAGAAGCACAAGAGAGAGTGGTCGCCGTATAACCTTGGATGGGGATGAATTGTGTGCTCGGGGGAGGGGGTGTGTGTGTGATGTGTGCTGTCTGTTTGTGTGTGTCAGATATTGAGAGAAAACAAACCTAAGGAGAGAAATGTGTGTGTATGTGACGGAAAGCTACTTGCTAAACAGGGTATTCATGAAGAGATTGTGCGTGCGAGATAGAGAGCGATGTGCGGGCCTTGAGGTGGGCAGGGGCCGGGTGAGGGTGTCAAAATGTGCGCGTTGATGCATGTGTTACATGCGATCGTGCGAGGGACGGACGAATCGAGAGAGATGGTTGTTGTGTTACGGATGCTCCTCTATCTCTCTCTCTCACACACACACAAGTAAAATAGAAGACCATTCTCTCATGTATACACAACGTATCGGCATCTGTTTATGTCTCACTCATGCATGATCATTTGCACATTCACACCTCTCTATGTCTCTATCACACGCACACCGTCTCCACATTGCCCTTCCGCCACAACACACATATGGACACATACACACGTTCTCTCTCAGTCACACACACATGGGCTGTTTGATTTGAGACTAAGTTTGCCTAAGGTTGCCACACCTAAGGTTAGGCAAGTTTGACCAACTTAGGTGGGTGTTTGGTTCAAGCCACACCTTAGGCAAGCCACATTAGGGTCCCACATTACATACACTCAAAAAGTGTGGCAAGATTCCCTTAGGCTTGCCAACTTGTGGCTCTCATTTTGAAGAACTAACCTTAGGCAAGTGTGGCAACATTATCTCTATGACAAGTGGGCCATAGGGGCAATAAAGTGTGGCAAGCCAAAGTGTGGCAAAAACCAAACACATGCCAACTAAACTGTGGCTGCCAAATTTTGGCTTGGCAAATGGTGGCTGGGATCCAAACAGCCCCAAAATCAGTATTAAAAAAAACTAGGGCGCACCTAAAACATCCAAATCCAAATAAACACGATCTGGAGCTAAATTCAAATATATGGAAATATTGTAGCGTCACGAACTTTTCCCGGAAAAGAAGTTGAGTAATATTCAGGGATTGTTTTCACACACACAAAAAGGTTCGGTGGATGTCCTTCGAGCGCGACACGGTGACGCACCTTCGATCGACCGCGCGGCCGCGGTTCACGCGCTTGCATAGGATTCCGTATCATGGCTGTGGTAACTAATAAAAGCGCTGCCTAAGTCTAATGTTTACGTGTACTAGTGCGGTTTTCCTTTAAGTTTGACCAGCCCTATATAAAACTAAACTAAGCTCCCATAAGCGCACTCATCAATATGCCGCCGCCTCCGTTGCGCATGCCGGCGCCCACCTGCTCCGGCCAACAATTTCTCGCCCATCACCGCCGTGTCGCCGCTAAGCCGAAGGCTCGCCCGCTCACGTCGTCTGCAGTCCCTCCTCGCGATGCCGCCGCGCTGCCAAGCACACGAGCAGCTGGTGGAGCCGCGTCTATGCACGCAGTGTACGAAGAGGAGGACGAGCACGTGCTCCAGCACGCCGGTGAGGAGGAACTAGCGTGTCATTGTCGTCTCCGCCCGCGCAGAGGAGGTGCGCATGGTGGCTGTCGCGGCGGAAGCCGGTCACGCGCGTGTCGAGCCCGCAAACCGGGTGCGGACACGGAATCTACCTTCGAGACCTTGAATGCCATGTGGATCCTGCAATCTGAAGGAGCAATTTGGGTCAGTCGACTCTTGTGAGCCGTTTGATGCAACATGGATGGCTAGAAGGGCTTCTTCAACCTCTGAAATAGATGCACGGTTCATCTTCTCAGCCTGCCACACGCCTAACCGCCTGCCGCCGCCGCGCCCTCCCCTGAACCGCCTGCCACCGCCATGCTCCCCCACCCCGCCATCCGTTTAACCCCGGGCACGATCCATTTTTTTCCGGCAAACTGCATTCCACACCCAACACTCATAAGATAGATCATGGGCACCCTGCCGTCTTCTTCCTTCACTCCGTCGAACTTCTTTCACAAATCGACTGACCCAAATTATACTACTAGTACGAACATATTAACTACAGTAGGAACACGAAGATACGAGCAGTAGTACCAACTGCAAGAAGAACAATAGTAAGACATAGTACTAGTACTACTGTACGTACTAAAGAGTTCAAATAACAAGAAAGAACATGAACATAGTTCTGCTGGGGCCTCAGCACAACACACCCTTGAAAATAAACTAAGCAACTAGTCCGCTTGACACTGCAGTAGAACCAGCATGAGCGATGGCACTGCCACCTACTCGGAGTCCGAGTCCACGTCCTTGACTTCGTCCTCGTCCCTCTTCCTCTTCGCCGACGCTTCTTTTCTTGAACCGGACACTGGGCTCTGCTTCTTCATCCAACCCTTGTAGATACTTAAACAAAGGTAGGCATCCATTGCTGCGTATCTCCCATGCACAATGAAACTCGTGATGAGGTTACTTCAGTTTAGCGTACGAACGATCAATCATGGCTGCTGCCAGGGTCAGCATTGAAGGCTGAGAGGAGGACACGAGCCCTTCCTTCTGGAGGTCGAAGGGGTCGCCTACAACGAGGCCTATCCGACCCAGGATTTCCTTGTCGTTCCTAAAGTCTACAGTAACGAATTTGACTCGGCCGCCCTTGAGGAACTTCTTAAATTCCTCGCACTCAACGTCGGCATGGCATATGTGGTAGACCAAGCATAAGTCATGCACGCAAACCTGGATCACGGCGGGCTTCTTCTTCTCTGCCTCCTTCAGTTTCTTCTCGCTTCCCAGGACTGTGGTGTACTCAACATCTATCCTAGCGACCCACTCATCATTTGAATTTTCGAACATGCGTTTGAAGCGGGCAAGGCATTCTTTCACCATTGCGGAAGAACAGATGTAGATGACGTCGAAATCATCACCGGTGATGGTTCTAACGTTGTACTCACCGCCGATCATGGAGATTTGGGACGCCATGGATTTGGGAGGAGGGTTAGGATTAGTGGAACTGTCGTAATGTGAAAGGACGATGGGATGACTGGGAGCGAACTGTTGTAAGGTACTATACTAGTAGAAGACGGGGACGAGTAGGGCGTGTGAACGGTGTGGGGTTGCTGGCTTGCCCGGTGGATAAACGGCTGCAAGCCGCCAAAGAGTTCTCGAGAACTATGCGGGACCCACTAGATGTCATGTCTACTAGACCCATATCGTAGGCCTGACGATATAGCTTCTGCCTGTTCACACGCCATGCCGGCTTGTGTGTAACTTCAATTAATTCCGTCAACCGTCGCGCCTCCCACGACCTTCGCCTCCCTCGCCTGGTCGCGCCCTTTGAGACTTCGACCGGCTATAAATGAGCAATTTTTGTGCCTACTCCGCATGCATGATACTCCCTCTGGTCCTTTTTACTTCCGTCAACCGTTTATACTAAAAATATCAATATCTACAATACTGATTATAATGAGTATAAAGCACCTCTTGGGTGGGTTAGATTTTTTTGGGTTAGTTGAGTTCAAACTAACCCAAACTAACTCTAACACATGGATCCAAACAGGGCCAAGGTTAGCTATTAGAGTACTACTACCTCCCTTCTAGTTTAAAGGGCTCGATTCAAAATTTTGACCTACTCTTAGCAAGATAGAGGCGATGGAATAGTTTTTGTAGTTCTTCACAAAAAGATGTGTTTACCAATGCATGCATGAACACTAGTTACTCTAACCCCCCTCTCTTCTTTAATTCTTTGCCACATCAGCATGTTTGCTATTCCCGTGTGCATGATACCAGCTAAGATACCACCACTATGGCCAGCCTTAATCATCGCATGCAATAATTTAGTGCACCTTGAAATACGAACATGTGTGGGGCGTGTATGTTTTTAATGACTTGAGACTATACCTAGCCCGACATGCAAGATGAGACATATTATGCACCGTTCCCCATACCTGCAGGAAGCCCGTTCATCTCCAAATCTTTTCCTCTCCATGTGTGGAAACAATATGCCTGCCAGACTCTCCATCTCCCTCCGGCGGTCCCACCACTCCACCCTGTGTGGAAAAAATCTGCATGCATGACTCTCCTCCCCCGCGCTTGTCCAATCCGTTGTGACCAGCAATATTTCCACCCCTTCCCTCCCCCGTAATTTACTCCAACAAATATGCCCACGTAGTTGTTACTTAACTACAGGTGCATTGGGTCACTGACATATGGGCCCAACAGGGGTCTGGCCCACATGTCAGTGACGCAACTGGACTCGCAGTTAAGTTAGTGCAGCTCAGTCCATATCTTACGTAGGTGTGCCATTGCTCGCTATAAATACTACTACCTCTTGAGCACTGCGTTGGTTTTCCCTTAAAGAGGAAAGGGTGATGCAGTAAAGCAGCGTAAGTATTTCCCTCAGTTTTTGAGAACCAAGGTATCAATCCAGTAGGAGGCCATGCATGAGTCCCTCGCACCTACACAAACAAATAAATCCTCGCAACCAACGCAATAAAGGGGTTGTCAATCCCTTCACGGTCACTTACGAGAGTGAGATATGATAGATATGATAAGATAATATTTTTGGTATTTTTATGATAAAGATGCAAAGTAAAATAAAAGGCAATAAAAATAGCTAAGTGTTGGAAGATTAATATGATGGAAGATAGACCCGGGGGCCATAGGTTTCACTAGTGGCTTCTCTCGAGAGCATACGTTATTACAGTGGGTGAACAAATTACTGTTGAGCAATTGACAGAATTGAGCATAGTTATGAGAATATCTAGGTATGATCATGTATATAGGCATCACGTCCGAGACAAGTAGACCGACTCCTGCCTGCATCTACTACTATTACTCCACACATCGACCGCTATCCAGCATGCATCTAGAGTATTAAGTTCATAAGAACAGAGTAACACTTTAAGTAAAATGACATGAAGTAGAGGGATAAACTCACGCAATATGATATAAACCCCATCTTGTTATCCTCGATGGCAACAATACAATACGTGCCTTGCCGCCCCTACTGTCACTGGGAAAGGACACCGCAAGATTGAACTCAAAGCTAAGCACTTCTCCCATTGCAAGAAAGATCAATCTAGTAGGCCAAACCAAACTGATAATTCGAAGAGACTTGCAAAGATAACCAATCATACATAAAAGAATTCAGAGAAGATTCAAATATTGTTCATAGATAAACTTGATCATAAACCCACAATTCATCGGTCTCAACAAAGACACCGCAAAAGAAGATTACATCGAATAGATCTCCACAAGAGAGGGGGGAACATTGTATTGAGATCCAAAAAGAGAGAAGAAGCCATCTAGCTAATAACTATGGACCCGAAGGTCCGAGGTAAACTACTCACACATCATCAGAGAGGCCATGGTGTTGATGTAGAAGCCCTCCGTGATCAATGCCCCCTCCGGCAGAGCTCCGGAAAAGGCCCCAAGATGGGATCTCACGGGTACAGAAGGTTGCGGCGGTGGAATTAGGTTTTTGGCTCCGTCTCTGGTAGTTTTGGGGTACGTAGGTATATATAGGAGGAAGAAGTACGTCGGTGGAGCAACGTGGGGCCCACAAGCGTGGAGGGCGCGCCCCCTACCTCGTGGCTTCCTGGTTGATGTCTTGACGTAGGGTCCAAGTCCTCTGGATCACGTTCGTTCCGAGAATCACGTTCCTGAAGGTTTCATTCCGTTTGGACTCCGTTTGATATTCTTTTTCTGCGAAACTCTGAAATAGGCAAAAGATAGCAATTCTGGGCTGGGCCTTCGGTTAATAGGTTAGTCCCAAAAATAATATAAAAGTGTATAATAAAGCCCATTAATGTCCAAAACAGAATATAATATAGCATGGAACAATAAAAAATATAGATACGTTGGAGATGTATCAAATACTGCGCCTCCCACGACATCGCTATCTCCTCCCCCTCACGTTCACGTTCATCGCTATCTCCTCCCCTCCCTAGCTCCCTCTCACGTCGACCACCATGGCATCGCCCCTCCCAAGCCCTAGGCGCCCCTCGCTGCACCGTGCGGACGGTCACGCGTCGCCGTTCCGTTCCTCACCGCCACTAGTCGAGGAGGACGCGTCGGCGTTCCACTCCTTGCCGCGACGCGACGCATCGCCGTTCCGTTCCTCACCGCCACTTGTCAAGGAGGACGCGTCGACATTCCGCTCCTCGCCGCGACGCATCGAGGTGGACGCGTCGGTGTTCCCAATCTCGCCAGCACGCGCGTCGGAGGACGCGTCGGCTCCCCGCTACGAGGAGAACGCCGCGCCGCCCGCCGAGGCCCCCAGCCTTGAGGAGCTTTGGAAAGAAATGGATGTCACCTTGTGGGAGGCTTTGCTTCCGGCAGAGCGCGCCAAAATAGAGGCGGAGAAGAAGGCCGAGGAAGAGAAGCGCACCACGGAACAAGCTGCCTGGGAGGCCTATGTCGCGTCCGAGAGAGTCAGGCAATTGGCTCTTTGGCAGAAGGCTCGTGCAAGGGCCGTGAGGGTGGCGGAAGACGCCCGTGCTGACGCCCTGAGTGCTGTCGGGCCCAAGCGCCTCATCTACGCTTGGCGGTACGTGGACCAGGTGCACGCTTCCAGCAAGGAGGAGTACCTGTTGGCGCCGGATCACCACACCGGTGAGATCGCGCTCGCCCGCCGGCAAGCCGCCAATCAGCACCTCACGAGTTGTGAGGCTGAGGAAGAGGCGTTGTGTCGGCGCGCTGGGAAACGGCCGCGCACCAGGTTACTCGTGGCACGCTGCGAGCGCCGTGGCTTTTAGGAGGAGTATAATTTTTGTTTCGTAAGGCGATCTCATTAGTTTTGGGACGCAAATGATAAATCCCGAACGTTCAGGAATTATTAGCGTCCTTAATTAAGTATGTAAAAGGGAAAGTTTGGAAACCTTGTGTATTCGTACGCATTTTGCAAGTACGTGCATATAACACAAACTTTACTATATACTATCGCACTATACGTCTCTCTCTATATATGCTTGCAGACTATGCTACTCCCTCCATCCAGGTCAATAAGTCATCTTTGGTTGTGCACCGTGACCAAGAAGGAGGGAAGACTTATACACCTAGACGGAGGGAGTACTACTATTACTTATGTACGTGCAAATGCACGTTTTAACATTACGATGCGGTTTTTGTAAAAGTAGAAAAACAACACTAGTCAAGCTTGTGAAACGATTCAATGCAAAACAAAAGCAAAAATGCTCGTTTGATTGTTTACTTTTAGTTTCCTTCTCTGTGGCTATTTCTCTGTCGTACTTTGTACGGAGTATCTCACTGGTTGGAAAGGCATGCAAATTCCCAAACCGCTTCCTACACCCTGTATCGAATTTTTTGCCTAACAAGTTGTGCCGTGCAATTGGAATTCCAACTTGAGTACTACTACTAGTAGGAGTACCAGGGCCAGTTCTTTTAGGCTTCTAGATTAGTAATCCCATAACTACTACCTCCATCCTAGTTTATTGGTCCCCATTGTAATCTGTGTCAAATTTTGATCATAAATTTAACTAATGAAATGTTAGTGCATGTCACATGCACTAACATTTTATCAGTTAAATCTTTGGTCAAAATTTAGCACAAATTACAATGGTGAGGAAACCAGGACGGAGGTACTACTAGTAGTAGTTTAGAAGCCCGAATAAATGAGTGAGGTTCCTTAATGTTACTCTCCACTATGACTAGTCTAATGGGAAAAGCTGGGGAAGCCGCCAAAAGAACTGGTCCTAGGAGTAGTAGCTAGATAGGAGTAGTAGCTAGGGATCGAGTGTGCGAGATGAACCGGAGAAAGTAAATGCAGAGAGATGAAATGCAAAAAAGATGGAGGGATGTGTGGTTGCTTGTCCGTTTATTTTACCAGGCCACTTATTACTGGGAGTGGTTGGGTTTTGTGATATGATGGCTTTACTGCCGCGCCACGAGCGGAGTGAGACTCCCGTGCAGCGCCACCCTCTACACTAGTACTACTACATCGGTCGTGGTTTATCCCCCATTGAATTTGACTGAAGATTTAACTGACAAAATGTTAGTGCATGTCAACAAAAACAATATCGTTGGATTCATATTTGAACATAGTTTTCAATGATATAATTTTAGGTGACATGCATCATCATTTATCGTACTATATATAATGTTAGTTCAATTTTTGGTCGTACTAATCTATAGTAAGGTGCCTGTGCGTTGCACGGAAGAGTGAAATGCATTGATCGGGGAGTTGTTTATTTTGACAAAGGATGTGGGGGTCATCTCATGTGTAATGCGTATCGATAGGTTTCTTTGGATATTATTTCATCTCTAGAGCTCACAAACATCCGGGTGAAATAGATAAAAAAGTATCTTTTGCAAACAAAAGCGTTCAATTGTTCAACCTGCATCCAAAACTTGTGAAGAAATAACTCTTATTGTGCTTTGCAGAAAATGATCTTCAAGAATTAGTTTTTGAGTAGCCATTGTTATACATGTTGGCTACAGATGACATGGCACTTTCTTATAGTCAACAGTTGGCTATACTATTTAAGTATTAACCATGCCCTTATACACCTAGACGGAGGGATTAAATCAGGATGACTTGGAAGGGGGCAGAGGATATGTAAGAAATGGTTCATCGTAAGTCTTTCACCAGTACTGTAGTAAAAATTCATACATGGAAGATTCTAGACTAAACCATAAATGGATACACTTTTATTCATGCGCGATACTCCAATAGAGCAAGATCATGCATGGAAGTCTCCACATGCTTAGACAGCGGATTACATTGAGCGAAGACTAATGATCAACATTTAACTTGATAATGCAGATGTCCAGGTGAACCTCCTTGGAGTCCCCGTGCACATTGTTGGGGGTCAAATAATACCGTGCGTCTTCCATGTCCACATCGGCGGGAAAGTCCCAGCTCGGCAGAGTCCAAGTCAGCGTAGCCAGTGTCGCCGCCCACGTACCTCCGAGGGGTAGTAATAGTGAGCACGCACCCGTACATCGGCCTTGTGTAAGTGTCAGCGTCAGTGGCGTCGCCCCTGACGCACACTACAGGGATGTGGCTGCGGCCTGCGCGGGCCTCGCCGGTGGCCACGATCAAGAGGAAGACGCTGCCATCCTCCTCCGAGACTAGCAGGCAGCGCTGATCCTCCAACGACTCCGGCACGGTGAACGGGTAGCACGTCTCGTACTTGATGATCTTCGCCAAGGGCCAGTAGTGATTGCCGCACGCCCGCATCAGGTGATGCACGATGTCCGTCGGCGAGCCCCAAAACGGCACCGGGCACTCATAGCAGTAGACGAAGGGCTCCTTTGAGGCATCGACCAGGCCGTCCATGAAACGGGAGTGGCTGTAGGGGACGTTCCGCCAGTTGAATATATGAGCAAGTTACTATGAGATTTAGTCCGAATAAGCACAAAATAAATCATGACGACTATAACAGAGATTAAACTAATCATGCGGACTAGCATGGTAGATGAACAGATCGAATCTAGGACACAGACTAGAAACATGAATTCTACCATGATTTCGAACAGGAAGGACAGAAACACATACGGTGCAACGGGAGCAGGACCATTGGCATTGAGGTTGTCGCCCATGTCGTTGAGGAAGAGGTTGCTGAGGTCGGGGAAGAAGTCGTCGTCGGTGAAGTCGTCGCTGCTAGCAGTCGCGAGAGTGCGCTCCCCAAATTTCAACAGCGCCCGCCGAATGGAGCGCAGGAGGGAGTGGCTGTAGGGGACGTTGCGGCCGCTGAATGGAGCGCAGGAGTACCCCACGAAGCAGTAGATGGTGCTCCTCCCTAGTCTCTATTATTATCTCTATCTCTACTACTCTTCTTTGTTTTTTATAATATACTAGTTGTAGTTGTCAAATCGAATAGTACTACGTCATCCACTGCACGCCCGGCTGGACACGCCTCCTCGCCTCCATCAAACCCCTCCATTAAACCCGCATGCAAACCGAGAAACCTACTCCGGCCTGCGGGAGGAAATTTGCCGGTTGCCGTTGGAGAATAATAGAGTCACGTCCAATCCATTTGAGTTAATTGCGTGTATGATTCTCCCTCTATAAAAAGTTAATTGCATCCTTAATCTTGTATTCTAAGTACTCTGTGGGTTCCACTGTCAGTACAGTGTACATGACTTGCAAGCTGGCTACAGATTCGTACAGAAATTAAAAAGAAACAAATCCATGACTTGCAGGATTGGAGTTAGCACCGATGGTGGTTCGTAGTCGTTCCACGATTGGGCATTGAAGTTTGTAACTATTTTATATTAGAACATACTACTCCTCCGGTGCTAGTAGTAGAGCAGAGTCCTACTCCACTACTACTCTACTCAAGCAAGTTAGGGGATAGTAGTAGGTACTGTGGGGAGTACCAGTACTGTGATCACTCAAGCAAGTTGTCTGACTTCAATATGACCCTACACTGCTGGTATGTGTCTCGTAAGTCAAGCGGCGTGATGTAGTCATCATCACCCGTCCACTTCCCGCAACACATATTCGCTTCTCCATCTTTGTCCGCTCTTCCATCCCTGCTAAGGTGCCTCCTCCCTCGTCCAATCTTCCATCCCCGCTAAGGCGCCTCCCCCCTCGTCCGAAACCCAAGCACTAACAATGGCAGTACCGAGCAGCGTCCGCCGAAAGAGTGGCTGGAATTCGCTCCCCACAGAGGTAATCAAGCTCATTGTTTCGCGTGTGGACAATCTCAGTACCATGCCGCTCGCCGCGTGCTCGTCGGGGCTGTACCAGTTACTCAAAGCCCTCAGGCCGGAGCTTTTTAAGCCAGCTCCTTGCTTGATGATGCCGCCTGATCTTCGGAAACGGCATGTCACGCAGCATAACGATCATAGGGTGGCGAGCATCAACCCCCTTGACCGCGATCCGATCCCCGTCACCCTCAACTACATTAACGATATGTACTGGGTCAGCATGAACACGTCTTGGATGGTGCTCATCGACGGTCGCGGCAGCTGGATGCTCGTGGAGGTCTACACCCGGCGATTGATCCCCCTTCCTTCGATTAACACTGCACTGCTTTGGCACCGCGGCCCAGAATACTCGGAATCTTATAGTAGCCAACATGATACCAAGTTTGATTTGCTCAAGGTTGTAATCTGCCAAGTGCCCACAAGATCTGTGAATTATAAAGACTTCAGGCTAATTGCGTTCTTCAACTGCGGTCTCGCCTATCTGACAGGTCACTGCGGTAAGTGGATAAATCTGCACGTCCATCGCAGGATCATACATCCTCCACGGTTCACTGATGCCATTGAACACAAGGGCTTCATTTACGCTGTCGACTCCTTGTATGGCTGGACGTATTGCTGGCCTAATCCAGTCATCGCTACAAACGGCTGTTACAGAAGTATGTTACTTTCCTATGATATCATGATGGCTTGCTTATATTACTGTCAACATTTACTGAAAAAATATTCATGCTCATAACATGCTGTTCTTAAGATTGTCTACATCAAGAGCCCTTTTTTATTTGACTCCAACTTTTTTTAGGGTTATTTGACTCCAACTTGATATGATGTTGTAGGCCGCCTGGTGTCCCTATCCTTCCTAATCCTAGAACCTTTCAAAGAAAAGCGGCATGGCAGTTGCAGGTGGTTCCTGGCTCGATCAGATGACGGCGAACGATTGATGATCATTCGCACATACCGGACGTGTTGTTTCGCGGAATACAATCACAGTCACTGCAAGGTCTTTGAGCAGGATCCCAGCTTCTCTGGGCCTTCGGGAATTTTTGACTGGAGGTTAGTAAGTGGCCTTGGTACATGCTCTCTGTTTGTCGGACTGAATTATCCAATTAACCAGGAGATAACCGACGGCAAGGATCATGATGGCAGCGCGGTTTCGTTCATCAGGCAAAACTGTGTGTACACAGCGTACCATGCGTCTCTGCATGCACCATACCCTGATATGTGCCGCCACGCTCTGCAGCCCAAAGTAGGACACAGGGTCGCAAGTATCAGACTTTGACCTGCTGGCTGGAGTTTCCCCCGTCAGGCACCCATCTGGTTCCAGCCGTCAGCCAATCTCCACAGCTTAATAAATAGTAATATCTAACTGAGCCAGTTAGTTAGATGCGTACACTTGGTGTAGTAGGATCTTTATTTAGTTTGATGCATACACTTGTTCTTTTTTGGTAGCCCTTTTGTAATGATGGCTGATGTTTGGTTTGGAAGAGAGAGCTGCGTCTTCACTCTTTTGGCCTGCTTACTGCTTCTATTGCACCCCCAGCCCTGGTTGCTGCTGCTGCTGTTTTCAATGTACAATCAGTAGTATATTTCTTCTGTTGGTTGAATAAATGTGTTGTTAGAAGGACAAACACAATGTTTTGGAAGTCGTTGCACGGTTCGATCCTTTAGTGCCCCGTACCGTACGTAGCGCATACTATTTTTCGTACGGAACACATTTTCCACTTGTTGATAACATGCAGCCCACTGATGAAGGCCCAATAGAGAAGCCCATAATTAACTCGATGGGAGGCTCTCACATGAATCCGGCCCAGGTACATGCTCATGGTCCCCTAAACATAAATAAGTAAATAAATAAATAAAGCTAAATGCTCATGCACCAGTTCTTTAAATTCACGATTTAACAGGAGGATATTATTTCCTATGATAGTGTCGTTACATTCAGCCGATATTATTCTTCGGCCAAGATAGCGACCAGTCTTCTTTCTCCCAGTCTTTTCTTCCTGCAACCAGCGGACCCATGCAAATCGTAGTCAACGTCGTAAATAGATTCGGTCCATTTTTATTTTTCAATAAGAATGTCCAACCCAGCCCAGCACATTGGCGACATCACTTTATCCTCCGCCTTGGTGCGCTCGCCGCGGCGCCGCCGTCCGTCCTGTCAACATAGTTTTTTTTGAAACGGTCCCTGTCAACATAGTGAATCGGGAGAGGACTGTAGTTGTGAGTATGACAGTACGGACCCACCAGGTCCACTCCCGAACACAAGCAAGCGCCTCTTTAACTACTCAGATGAACCCCTCATTTTTTACTCTAATCCACCCTGCTGATATCTGGGACCCACATCATTTTCAACGTATAGTCAATTAACGACAGAATTGCACAACTCTTTTTTAGTAGTAATTCGGAGGAGCAGGCTATAAACTGGGTTGTGCGGTCTCTGTGGCCCGTCTAACAACATGACCAGCCCAGCAGTTTTTTCTTTGGGAAAATAGGTAGCCCAATATTTCTTTTTGAAGAATACCCAAGCTAGGCCTATTTGTTTTCTGTGACTTACTGGGCTGCAAATCTTTCAAGACGAGGAGGGATGCATTCCGGCCTGGCCAAAGAGTATGGTCAGTGTCTGTTAAAAGTAATATCAAAAGGGGTTGAAAATTCCAAAAAAATATAGCAAATGGGATATTAGTTTCTTTTTTTGTTTTTGTTCTTCACTGATATCTTATATGTATTTCATTGGATTTAACATGACATAGTACTAATTTATTTTTAAATTTGTTTTAGTATGGCTACTAATTTTTGGATTAAGAATATTTTGTTCCCCATCAAAAAATTGCGAATTTTCAAAATTTCCCACATATTTAGTTAATTTTTTAACCCTGGTACTGACCAGAAAATGGGCAGCAATTCTAAAAATGGAAAACGGGCTGCAATAAATTCCATATGAATTAGAAAATCAGTAAAAATTATAAAAATAATAGCAAATGGGCTGTACACGCCACAGATTTCGAGGCTGACTTGTTTATGCAAGGCTTTGTCAGTCAACACGATTCTAGCAGCACTGACTGTTGGATGTCCATCCAACGGCCGACATGCTTCTTCAATCTCTGATCTTCCTGTTCCAGCCGCCTAAACTAGCGCCGGTGGGACTGCCTGCTCCCACCTCTTGTGGCCCGCTGTGATGTCGCGCAGGCTTGCCCGGCCCACCCTACTCCCTCCTTTGGCCTGGCCGCACGCAATCAACTGCCTCCTTATTACGCGAAAAAAATGATTCCTCCCACTGACATCTGGGGCGCACCGGTTGGGAAGCTGACCTGTGGGCCTACTAAGTTGACGCGTACGCAGGGCTTGTCAACTTATTCAACAAACGATTCTAGCAGTAGTAACCGTTGGATTTGAATCGAACGGTCCTGCTGTTTCTTCAATCGCTGCTCTTCTTGCACCAGCCGCCCAAACGAGCCGCCTGTTCCTGCCTCCAGTGGCCAGCTGTGCTGGCGTTGAGGCCTCATCGCCCCCTACTACTCCCAGGGCTAGCCTGGCCCTGCGGCAACGGCAGCCTCACACCGCAGCCGAACCAGTGAACCCTCGTACTCCTCTCCGCGTGGGCATCCACTACCGCGTCTTCCCCGGCTCCGCGTCGTCCCCTTCCTAGGCCTCGCTGTCGTCCACCGCCTTGATGCTCTCGGCGCGGCGTGGTCAATGTGGACAATGACCGACTTCCATCGGAAGAGTACTGTACGTGGAGAGGCTGACAGCTGGGTCCACGACCACATCCCAGTTTTTTTGTGATTTGCCAAGTAAGTCGCTTTGTCAGGCCTGTTGGGCTGCAAATCTTTCAAGACGAGGAGAGCTTTCATTCGGCTGGCCGAGAAAATGGCCTATCAGTAATCAGAAATGGGCTGTACATTTTTAAAACACATCAAACCGGCAATAAGTTTCAAATTTCTTTTTTTCATTTCGAGATTTTAAATTACATTAATTTTTATGCGTGGACAATTTGTTGGATTTTTAAAATCAGTTTTAATGTGACTCAAAATTTCGGGATTAAAAACAGTTCGGACCGCACCGAAATATGCAAAATTTTGTATAATTTTTTAACCGTGGCCACAATATGGGCTGTAATGCTAACAAAAAGAATATGGGCTCCAAAAAAAAACCTTAAGAATTAGCAAATGGGCTCTAAATTATTAGAAATAATGGCAGATGGGTTGTATGCTGTTTTCCACAGATTTGAGGCTTTCCTTAAAAAAGGTTGACGCACAAGCAGTGACTGTTGGATGTCCATCCAACGGCCGTCGTGCTTCTTCAATCTCTGCTCTTCCTGCTCCAGCCGCTCAACCAAGCGCCGGCGGGACTGCCTGCTCCCTCCTCCCCGCGGCCGGCTATGCTGCCGCGCAGGCCTCAGCGCCCCACCGTACTCCCATCGCTGGCCTAGCCATCCCATTACTCACCCACACCTGCTGTTATTCTCCGGCGACGGCAGACGATCTAGTAAACCCTCGTACAGTCGTACTCCCCTCCGCGTGGGAAACAACTGCCGAGTCTTCCCTGCCTCCATGTCATTCCCTTCCTAGGCCTCGTCGTCGTCCACCGCCCTGGTGCTCTCGGAGCAGCCTGGTCAACGTGGTCAATGACCGACATGCATCTGAAGTGGACTGTACGTGGAGAGGTTGACAGCTGGGTCCACGGCCGCACGCAAGGAAATGCCTCCTTATTATGCGCAAAATAATGATTCCTCCACCTGACATCAGGGACCCACTGAAAGGGCCTCTGTATTTCGCGAAAAAAAGTTACTGCCGCTGACAGCTCAGACCCACCAGCTATATCTTCGCACGCAAGGAAGTGCCTCCTTATTACGCACAAAAAATGAATACTCCCCCTATTAGCTGGGACCCAGTATACTGGCAGGCTGACTTGTGGGCCTACTAAGTTGACGGGGACAGAGGGCTTTGTCAACTTAGTCAATATGCACGATTCTAGCTCCAGTGACCGTACGATGTCCATCCAACGGCCATAGTGCTTCTTCAACCTCTAGTCTTCTTGCTCCAGCTGCCCAAACCAGCGCCGATCGTGCCTCGTGCTCCTGCCTCCCGTGGCCGGCTGCGATGCGGCGGAGGCCTCACCGCCCCTACTACTCCCACCGCCGGCCAGGCCATCCCTCTACTCACCCACACCCCCTGTTATTCTGCGGCGACGGCAGCCTCACACCGCAGCGAACCAGTGAACCCTCGTAGTCCTCTACGCGTGGGCATCCACTGTCGCGTCTTCCCCGGCTCCGCATCGTCCCCTTCCTAGGCCTCGCTGTCGTCCATCGCCCTGGTGCTCTCGGCGCGGCGTGGTCAACGTGGTCAAGGAACGGCTTCCATCGGACGTGGACTGTACGTGGAGAGGCTGACAGCTGGGTCCACGGGCGCAGCAAGGAAGTGCCTCCTTATTACGCGCAAAATAATTATTCCTCCAACTGACAGCGGGGACCCACCGGACGGACCACCGTATTTCACAAAAAAAACATTTCCCCCTAACTGCTGGGACCCACCAGCTACATCTTCGCAGGCAAGGAAGTGTGTCCGGGCAAAAAAAAATGATTCGCCCCCCTGACTGCTGGGACCCACCAGCTACATCTTCGCAGGCAAGGAAGTGCCTGACAGTCGGGACCCACCTGGTCGAAGCGTACGTAGCATTGTCATTCTCTTCGCGAACGTGTACGTACATACTGGTCGATGTAGAGGCGCGCACGTGTCGTAGTAGAGGCGCGCACGTAGCATGTACACGTACGTACAGCGGCTAGGGTGCAAGAAAGTAAATACGGCCATGTACGTACATACGGGCGGGGTCTCGAACGCCTACTCGCGCGTACGTACGGCCAGGGCTTGTGTACATGGCTGGTCGGAACGGAGAAGCATCGTCGTCGTCGTGTTCATGGGGAGCCAACCGGCTGGGTCGGAACGGAATGCGTCGTCGTGTTCATTGGGAGGGCTTGGACGGAACAGCCGATGGAAACGAGACCTGGCGTACCGCAGAACGGAGGAAACGGTCTTGCGTTCGACCGGCCACGTTCGAAACGGGATCCTGTTCATCGGGAGGGGTCTGGCATACCGCAAAATGGAGAAAACAGACCTCCTACGGTCGAAACAGGGATCCTATTGATCGGGAGGGGTGTGGCGTACCGCAAAACGGAGGAAACGGACTTGTGTTGGAGCGCTACGGTCGAAACGGGGGTCCTGTTCATCGGGAGGGATGTGGCGTACCGCAAAACAGGACTCCACGAGATACTGCTCATCTCCACCGTCGACCCCCTCCAGCCTCCACGGGCTACTTTTCATCCACCGTCGACCTCCTCCAGCCTCCACCTGCGACTGTTCATCCACGGACTCCTGTTCATGCAACCTCCACCGCGCGCTACTCCACCGGCTACTGTTCAACCAGCCCTCTCCACGGGCTCCTGTTCAACCACCCCTCCAGGAGCTACTGTTCATCCAGCCCTCCACCGTCTACTATTCATCCTGCCCTCCACGGGATGGTCCTGTTCATCCTGCCCTCCACGGGGTCCTGTTCATCCAGCCCCAACCGGCTCGATCGATCGGGGTCCTGTCCATCCAGAGGCAACACCACGGGGTCCTGTTCATCCACCCCCACCGGGAACTGTTCATCCAAACCCCCCAGCACGCTCACTGTTCATCCAGAGGCATCATCGATTGGCTTCAGTTAGCAGTAGTAGCGAAGGAATCGCTCGATCGGGTTCAGTTAACAGCCATCGATCGGTCGCTCGGGTTCAGTAACGCGTAGCCTGCAGTGCAATCGCTCGGGTTTAGTTAGAGCCCAACGCCTCGCTCGGGTTCAGTTAGAGCCCAACGCCTCGCACCCACGCGCGTGCGTGTATGAGAGAAACGCGCATCGGTCGGCCCTGACCACCCACCGTAACCGGGAACACCCCGATATTTTCCTCGCCCTCGCTTCTACCATGGTTTTTTCCGTCATGGACGGCCCAAAGAATGTCATGCAGCTGCGTCTCCCGCCCTCCCAGGACGAAAAGCCCATTTTCTGTCATGATTTTTTGTCATAGAAGTAGGACCCCACCACATCTATGATGATACCGGGTTTTGTCACAATTATCGTCATAGAAGTGTCATAAGTATGACAGAAAAAAAATTCGTTCGGCCCAAAATGTCACGGATGTGTCTTTTTTTTGTAGTGAGGCCCACACGCTTCCGAAGGATAAAGTAAAGGCCCTCAACCTCATGAACAATACCAAGGGCAAGATCAATCTCAAGACGGTGTTGAATCACCAAGTGATTCCCAAGGTCAAGTTCTCTCCTCCGAGCAAGTTCAAGATCAAGAGCAACCTCAAGATCAAGAAGAAGCTCAAGACGGCACCCAAGATGATCAAGTGACCACTCCTTAACTCACCCCCGAGGAGGAATTGGAGCATCGTGCCGCCAAGATTGCATCCAAGATCTCTACCAAGGGTCATCTCATGATGAATGTGCTTGGAAGCATTCAAAAGGGGTAAGCACTCGTAGACAATTGGCAAACTATTGTGAACATCACGCGTTTGTCTCTTGTGTTGAACCCCAAAAGGTCTATGAGGCGCTCGAAGATCCGGATTGGCTCAATGCCATGCATGAAGAACTCAACAACTTCGAGTACAACAAAGTGTGGAGATTGGTGCCAAGGCCAATGGGGAACCACAATGTCATTGGAACCAAGTGGATTTTCAAGAACAAGCAAGATGCTCATGGGACCATCATTTGCAACAAGGCAAGAATGGTAGCACAAGGCTACTCCGAAGTCGAGGGTATCGACTACGGTGAAACCTTTGCTCCCGTTGCTCGCCTTGAATCCATTCGTTTGTTGATTGCTTATGCTTCTCATCATAACTTTAAGTTGCAACAAATGGATGTGAAGAGTGCTTTTCTTAATGGTCCTATTAATGAGTTGGTGTATGTCAAACAACCCCCCGGGTTCGAGGATCCCTACTTCCCCGATCATGTGTATCAACTCGATAAGGCACACTATGGCCTTAAACAAGCCCCACGTGCGTGGTATGACCACCTTACCGAGTTGTTGCAAGATCGTGGATTTGAAGTTGGGAAAATCGACCCCACTCTTTTTACTAAGAAGGTCAAAGGGGAGTTGTTTGTGTGCCAACTATATGTTGATGATATTATCTTTGGTTCCCCTAACAAAGCTTTCAATGAGGAATTTTCCACACTCATGACCTCAAAGTTCAAGATGTCATCGATGGGAGAGTTGAATTTCTTTGTCGGGTTCGAAGTCAAGCAAAGAAGAGAAGGAACCTTCATCAACCAAGCCAAATATACTCAAGACATGCTCAAGAGATTCAAGATAAGTGATGTCAAGCCGGCCTCCACTCCAATGCCCGTCAAATGCCAACTTGACATAGATCCCAATGGTAAAGCGGTGGATCAAAAGGTATATCGCTCCATGATTGGCTCCTTGCTTTACCTTTGTGCATCTAGACCGGATATCATGTTGAGTGTGGGAATTTGTCCATGATTTCAAGCCGCACCTAAGGAAAGCCACTTTGTGGCGGTCAAGCGAATCTTTCGATATTCGGCTCATACCCCAAACTTCAACCTTGTGGGCTTTTCGGACTCCGATTGGGCGGGAGACAAAGTGGATAGGAAGTCCACTTCCGGAGGGTGCCAATTTCTTGGTTGCTCTTTGGTGAGTTGGTCTTCCAAGAAGCAAAGTTGTGTGTCTCTCTCGTCCACCAAAGCGGAGTATGTGGCCGTCGGTAGTTGTTGTGCACAACTTCTATGGATGAGGCAAACTTTAAAGGATTATGGTGTCATTTGTGACAAAGTGCCTCTTTGGTGTGATAATGAAAGTGTCATCAAGATTTCTCTCAACCCGGTTCAACACTTCAAGATGAAGCATATTGAGATTCGGTACCACTTCACCCGGGATCACATTAGGCGAGGAGAGATCGAGCTCAACTATGTCAACACTCATGATAACCTTGCAGATATTTTCACGAAGCCCTTGGATGAAGCAAGATTTCGCGAGTTAAGGCATGAGTTAAATATCATTGATTCGAGCAATGTGGCTTGAACCCTTGCACACCCCACCATACTCAACTTGTTGTCTTGTTTAGATGTAGGCATGGACATAGGGGGAGTGGTGTTCTCTCAATGAACTCTTCCTCCCCCCATTATGCATAAATTGATCAAGTATTTCACATGAGCCATTTTTGATGTACTTGTGCTTCAAAGATGAGTGTTGGTCATGGGCCCAAGGTTAACATCTTCGCGCCGCCATACCATATAGCTCAAACATAGGTGGTCTCGACCACCGCCCTCTCTTCTAAAGAGTTTGTCTATGTGTTGCTTCCTCTTGCTTGTGCTTCTATCTTTTGAGTGGTTGTGCTCTGGTGTTGTCGTTTTCAGGTTTGTCTTGGTCTGTCTCGTGTCTTGTGTGCGCTTCTTGGTTTTTCGTTAGTGTGCATAAGCCATTTTTTCCTTGATTCTGCTTTGGGGCGTCTGAGCGGTACTACCGCGGCAGCAGTGCGGTACTACCGCCCCTGCCGACACGGTACTACCATGGAGCGGTACCGCGGGGCACGTCGTGCTCCAGATCTGTGCCAGAGCGGTACTACCACGCCTTGCGCGGTACTGCCGCTTAGGCCTGGGAGTGTGGGATTTGTATCGGGCAGGGGGAGTTACCACTCCCCCATACCCGTTCAGTTTACCCCATCTCCTCGCCCTCTCCTCTCTCAGGCGACTCCCCAAGCACCGGAGGTCCGCCGCCAGGCCGTCTCCCTCGGTTCCAATAGGTGGGATCGTTCCCCACCTTCTCCTCTTGCCATGGATGCTAGTGGTAGTAGCTCCGGGCATCAGGCTCGCCGCAAGAATCCAGAACGTGCAACAGGTTCCAAGCGTTATCGCTCTTCAGGTGAACCAGAGGCTGCTGCTACTGTTGCTGAGGGTGGCTCGACTGAGCCGCCAAAATGCAAGGCCAAGGTTCCAACATCGAAGACCGCCACTGGGCGCAAGCGTGCCAATCAGATGTCTGGAATGGAGTTCTGTACCAAGAGGAAGCTCAATCCCTACCATGCGGACCAGGAGCCTGCTCTTCAGAGCCGTCCGTTTTGGAACAGGTTTCAGCAGTCCATCTAGCATGATGTCTTGAAGCAAAAGAAGAACTTGTTTGTGAAGGTCAAGTATGTCGATCTCTCGCACATGGAGAAGGACTTGCAATACTTTGGGAATTCTCTGCAGAGGTGTGAGGAGTTGGATATCAAGAGGATCATTTCCTTCAACAAGGACTTTGATGCCGAGCTCGTGGCCCAGTTCTTTGCCACCGTTCACTTTGGGCATGATCCGGCCCGCACTCTGACTTGGATGACCAATGGCCGTCTTCTGTCCGCCCCATGGAAGGACTTCATGGTGAGCTTATCGTACGATGATGAGGGTCCCCAGACCCCACTTGGGTTTCACCCTCATAAGGAGATTGCTGCTAGTCATAAGGAAAAGCTTTGGCCCTATTCTACCAGGAAGGTGTCTGAGACTGGGAAGGTTACATATGAGCTCTGGCCCTTCCTTGACATCATGCATCGGATCTTCCGGAACTCCCTGTTTCCTCAGGTCGGCAACTTGGATCAGGTGCACTCTTACCTTGTTGACTTGCTTCTATTCTATCAAGAAGAGCAGGGCTCTCCGCTGGTGCTGGATGTGTCACATGTGATGTGGTATGAACTTCACTCTGCTGTCATGGAGCACAAGTGCATCATTTATGGACCCTATCTTATGCAGCTTATCGAGGACACCTGGGCAGCCAAGTTTCCAGATGAGGAGCTTGTCACAGACAATATGGTTTCTCATGATACTATCGAGCTGCGTCAGAAGGAGAAGTGGAGTTCGTCCACTCCGGTACCTCCAGTGCAGGAGACTATCTTATCTGATGCATATGATGAGGATGATGATGGGCAGGAGTATGTGCCCCCATCTGAGGAGCCCTCTTGGGTGAAGAAACTCAAGGAGAAGATGAAGCGTCTATTCTGCTTTCAGGCCAAGGGCCAGTACAAGGCTCGCAAGGAGGCCAAGATGGCTCGTCGTCGTGACAAGGCCATTATGAGACAGGTTGGCCTTGAGGTTGCTGATGGCTCTGAGGAGCAGATCACTGATGAGGAGTCTTGGATTAGAGTGCACTGCCCGTGGTCTGACACTGAGGAGGACACTGGAGTTCGCGCTTCTCCCCGTGCTGCAGAGGGCTCTAAGGAGGAGGAGGAGGAGGAAGAGCATGACTAGTGAGGCCATGGAGATCTACTACCATCGTGTCTCGTGTCGTCCCTTTCCCTTTGGTGTCTTGCTTCCTGTCGGTGTCAAAACCGGCGGATCTCGGGTAGGGGGTCCCAAACTGTGCGTCTAGGATCGATGGTAACAGGAGATGGGGGACACAATGTTTACCCAGATTCGGGCCCTCTCTATGGAGGTAATACCCTACTTCCTTCTTGATTGATCTTGATGAATATGAGTATTACAAGAGTTAATATACCACGAGATCGTAATGGCTAAAACCCTAGAAGTCTATCATGTATGACTATGGTAATGAGTATCTTTATCCGGACTAAGCCCTCCGGTTTATATAGACACCGGGGGATCTAGGGTTACATAAGGTCGGTTACAGAGAAAGGAAATCTTCATATTTGGTTGCCAAGCTTGCCTTCCACGCCAAGGAGAGTCCCATCCGGACACGGGTGAAGTCTCCGGTCTTTGTATCTTCACAGCCCATCAGTCCGGCCCATGGCTAACAGGTCGGACGCCCGAGGACCCCTTAGTCCAGGACTCCCTCAGTAGCCCCCGAACCAGGCTTCAATGACGAGGTGTCCGGCGCGCAGATTGTCTTCGGCATTGCAAGGCGGGTTCTTCCTCCGATGACCTCAAGGTGATGTATCCGGCCTTCCATTTAATGCCGTACCCCTCGACTTTTGTGCATCAATGGCTTCAGCTTCCACATGTCGAACAAATGCGAGAGGTCAGAGTATTTTTGCATATAACACCCTAGCCATTAAAAAGAGCCTCTATTTAAAGAGATTGGATCCTAGATCCATTCGGCACCACACGGAATAAATCCTCATAGACGGCCAGAAAAGACCATCCCAACATGGCGAGCGCACCCAGCCCTTCCTCCCATCCCTGCAGCCCAGAAAAAGGCGAGTGGGAGAGGTGTTCCGTATCCCATGGTCAGCTAGAGAAGCTACAAACAAAGGGATTTCTTCCCCCCACAGATCTAGTCCCTGTTCGAGCAGGATTGACCGTCTTCAATGGCGGGGCTCAAGCTGATGATTTCCCCAATCCATCTGGGGGGAACGGGTGTGCTTTGTCCCTTATCTGCTAAGAGGTGTCGGATTTCCAATTCATCCATTCCTCCGCGGGCTTTTGGAGTATTATGGCCTCCAACTACACAACTTTACTTCGGCCTCCATCCTGCATATCGCGGGCTATGTGGCCCTTTGCGAGCTATTCCTGGGTTGTGAGGCCCATTTTGAATTGTGGAGAAAGTTATTCTGTCTCGTCCCGCGCAACCACGAGGGATCAATACTTGAATTGGGTGGAGCCAAAATATGGCGCATCGCCGAGACCGGATACCTATCCACCACACCAAAGAAGGCATCCGAAGAGTTGCCGTCCGAATGGTTTTATATTGAGGACGTCGCGCTTCCGGAACCAGTTCGGAGGGGTCTCCCCGAATTTGCGAGAGTTCCTTTGAAGAAGCGCCACAGCTGGCGCCCCCGGAGTCTTGAAGAAGATGACAGCGCGGAAGTTCATCAACTCATGGGCAAGATAAAGACGCTCGCCCAGTCCGGATTATCAATAGCTGAAGTAATGGCGACTTCAATAGTGCTGGGGGTTCGTCCACTCCAATATCGAGGGCTTCCCATGTGGCACTACAACGGGGAAGATGACGCCTCCCGCTGCGGTAGGAAGGGTCCGGACACCCCCGCCGCTCTGGCCAAAATATTGCCCGAACTATACAAAGGGGAGGAGGAGGAGTTCCTTCATATCAAGCGCCGAGATGGATATTCCATGTACAATCCACCTAGCTGGGTAAGTCTTAACCCCTCTGCTCCGTTCTGCTTACTCCCCTCCTCAAGTCATCTTTTAATGAATTAGTAATCCGCCTGTTTATTATAGTACTGGCGAAAGGTCTCTGAGGGGCTTCACAGCCCCGCCCCCCCCAGCCAGAGGACCACAACCGGGACCTCGACCCTGGATTCGAGGAGGATCCGGATATATTCGTGACGCTCGCGGACGGGATGTTTTACCAGGCGAGCTACGACGGCACGGAAGTGGCCATCATCGCTGACTACCCTGGTCTTCTTCCCGCCTCCCATGTAAGTAATCGGGAGATATTTTCCTTGAAAGGGTTTTATCATTCCACCTCACCCACCGCACCATCCTGTGCTAAAAAGGGGAGGCATACGGCGCGCCATGCCGCACCAGGGGCGTCTCCTAGGAGAGCGGTCCCCATGCCGGGCGAGCCTTTGAAGAGGAAGGCAGACAAAGATACGGCCGAGCCTTCGTCCAAGAGGTATGGGTTTGCAAATATGTGCTTCAGCAGTTGCATCGAATTGCGATTCATATATTTGTCCTGTATTAGGAAAAAAGTAAGTCGGACTATGTCCGGGGGTTCGGCCGGTCGGACTCCCCACAGCCGGGATCCAAATCCTGCCGTAAAGACGGGAGCTGATATGGGGGTGACGCCGGATTGTCCTCCGACCGAGGATTCGGACAATATGTCTGTCACCAACTCGGAAGTGGAGAGCGCCATGAATCATCGGCGCCGGAGGGCCGTTCTTCATGACCCCGGCTTTTCAACGGAGGCATTCAATGCCTTCAACTCAGCTGATGCATACATTCGGACTGCCCGAGACGGGCTTGCCGGAGCCACGGACCAATATTTGAAAGATGTGCAGGTAATTTTACTTCGTCCAAATGCAACGGTTATATACCAGTAGCCCCCGAGACTTGGAGCAGTTGGCACAACTGATTTAAGGATCGTTGTGTACCCAGGTGTTGACAGAGACAAACAGACTGTTGTCTCAAGAGCTGGAGAAGTGCCGGACACAGCTAAGCGCTGTTACCGCAGAACTGGAGAAATCCAAGAAGGCGTCACCTGGTAATATTCCCCTCCAGCGAGGAAATATAAGTATATGTCAGTAATGCTAACAATTTTGCATGTATCATGGCATGATCGTCAGATAAACTGGCGGAGGCACTGGAAGTCGTGCAAGCGAATGAAAAAGAAGCCAAAAGGCTATGTGCTGCGGGCGAACGTGTGCTGAAACAAGCCATTGCGGAGAAAAATCAGCTCCAGGATTCCAAGACCCATCTGGGCAAAGAACTGAAGGACGTGCGGGCTCAGCTAGCCGACTCCGTGAGGGAAAATAAGAGGCTGCGAGGCGGCATATTTAGTATGTGTTCAAACTTACCACCGTGTAATTCGGCAAGGAAAGGAACTAATAGAGTTATGTCTGTAGGTATGTTGACTGGCCGTCCCACGGCGGAGGTATCCGGATCGTTGAGCGATCTGCTTCAAGGGCTGTCCCAAATGCACGAGCAGGCTCGGCAGGCAATGCGGAGTGTTGCCAAGGCTTTATGGCCATCCGCCTCCCCTCCAGGAAGTATGGAGGAGCTTGTAGAGCTAGACAAGGGAGCACGGCGGCGTATCCGATTATGGAAGATATCGGCCTACCGGGAGGGTGCGAGAAGCCTGGGCCATGGTGAAGACACGGTATACCAAGCTTGATCCAAATCGTATGGCCCGGGTCGGGCCTCTAGGGTCAGATGGGAAGGAAATTCCCATGAGTTTGGTGTATAACCAAGTAGAAGTAGCCGCCAAGTATTCTCAGCAGGATTGTAAATTAGATAGCCTGTTGGACGGCATAGAACAGGAAGTTTCTGAGTCTTAAATGACTATGTACTTTCCTTTTCATATGTAACTCTAGCTGAATTGTAAAACATTTGTCATGGCAGACCTTTTCACTTCAACCTCTGGGCCCAAAGGCGCGGAGTGTTTCCGAATACCCGAGCGGCCGAGTAGATCGGGGTATGCTTGGAAACCAGGCTTAGGGGTCATAGTTGCTTGAACAGACAAGTATCCGGCTAGTTATGTTATATTACATTAAAATTGTAAGAAACATCTTCCAGAGAGAATAGTTCCGTTAAGGCTTCCTTTCCCTGGGTGTACATGCGTTAACGTGCATGTCCGAACTGTGATTGAAAAATCACAGTATATGTAACTTATGGGGGTTCACAATGGAGTGAGTGCAAAAACATCTTTAGTTCACCGACCGAATATTCCCTTAAGAACGCTAGCTTTTGGCTTCACCCAGCCTGAGGTACACATCCGGATGACCCGGCAGTAACAATCGCAGAGGTGCTCCCTTTATGCCCTAGCCGAACTAACGGGAATTTAGGGCATAAGCACAGGAGCCAGGCAACCCCGCTTGGCCAAAACTTAAGTCATATCGATGCATATAATGGCGAATAAAAGGTACATATGGAAAAAAAGAAACGCATATGTGATGAGCTTGATGCTCGGAAAATAACATTACTAAGCTTATGTTAAAGAAGCCCCCAGGTATAGTGGACGTACATAGTTGAGTATGTATTCGTCGCGGGTGTGCGGTCGAGCCGCACGAAAAAGCTTGAAGGCTAAAAAAGGAAGAAAAGGCGAAAAGAGAGGAAAAAATAATAGAAACAATTGGGAGAAGGAGACGAACAAAGAGTTCGGCGCTTAGGCGTAGAATCTTCGGAGTCTGGCCGCGTTCCATGGGTTCGGCTCTAGGCGATTGTCTGACGCATCACGCAGTCAGTACGCTCCTCCGGTGAGAACTTCGTCAATGATGAATGGACCCTCCCACTTGGGCTTGAGTTTGTCCTTTTTCTTCTCCGGTAGGCGTAGAACCAGTTCGCCAACGTTATAAGTCTTGGCCCGCACTTCTCTGCTTTGATACCTGCGAGCCTGCTGCTGATAAAATGCGGAACGGGCTTTTGCAACGTCGCGCTCCTCCTCCAGGGCATCTAGGCTGTCCTGCCGATCAAGCTCAGCCTCTCTCTCTTCGTACATGCGCACTCAAGGTGAGTCATGAATAATGTCGCAGGGTAGCACAGCCTCTGCGCCGTACACCATGAAAAAAGGTGTATATCCAGTAGTGCGGTTGAGCGTGGTCCGCAACCCCCAGAGTACGGAGTCGACCTCCTCAACCCAGTGTTTGTCTGATTCTTTCAAAGACCGCACTAGTCTGGGTTTAATGCCACTCATAATAAGACCATTGGCCCTTTCGACTTGGCCGTTTGTTTGCGGGTGATAGACAGAGGCGTAATCGAGCTTAATGCCCAGATTAGCACACCAATTCTTCACCTCGTCGGCTGTGAAATTGGAGCCGTTGTCGGTGATGATGCTGTGTGGAACACGATAACGGTGCACAACGCCGGATATGAATTCTATCACCGGCCCGGCCTCGGCCGTTTTAACTGGTTTGGCCTCTGTCCACTTAGTGAATTTATCCACCATAACCAGCAGGTACTTTTTCTTATGGCTTCCCCCTTTAAGGGGTCTGACCATATCAAGCTCCCAGACCATGAAGGGCCAAGTGATGGGGATCGTTTGTAGGGCGGTGGGTGGCATATGGCTTTGGTTGGCGAAAAGCTAACATCCGACACAACGTTTGACAAGGTCATGTGCGTCCGCTCGGGCCGTTGGCCAATAGAAACCTGTACGGAAGGCTTTGCTTATGAGGGCCCGAGCCGCGCCGTGGTGACCGCCAAGACCAGCATGAATTTCAGCCAAGAGCTGCCGCCCTTCGTCCTCAGAGATACATCTTTGAAGTACTCTGGTAGCACTCTTCTTGTAGAGTTCTCCATCATGAACTTTGTAGGCTTTCGAACGCCGAACAATGCGGCGGGCCTCATTCTGGTCCTCAGGGAGTTCTCGCCTATTAAGGTAGGCCAAGAAGGGTTCGGTCCATGGGGCAACGACTGCCATGATAAGATGGGCCGATGGTGTTATTTCGGTGGCTGAGCCCCCGATGGTGTCAGTTTGTTCGGGATCTAGGGATGTGGTCGGATCCGGACTAGTGTTGCCGCTCTCCCCTTGCCACACCACGGAAGGTTTAAAAAGCCTTTCCAGAAAGATGTTAGGTGGGACACGTTCGCGCTTGGCGCCGATGCGAGCAAGGACGTCCGCCGCTTGATTGCTTTCTCGAGCCACGTGATGGAACTCAAGCCCCTCGAATCGAGCTGACATTTTAAGAACGGCATTACGATAAGCTGCCGTATTTGGATCTTTGGCGTCAAAGTCTCCATTTATTTGAGATATTGCGAGGTTTGAGTCCCAGCGCACTTCCAGGCGTTGTATGCCCATGGAGACGGCCATCCGAAGTCCATGTAATAAGGCCTCATATTCGGCTGTGTTGTTGGAGTCTGTATATAATATTTGGAGTACGTACTGAACTACGTCTCCGGTGGGCGACGTTAACACGACACCCGCTCCTAATCCTGCCAGCATTTTGGAACCATCGAAATACATGACCCAGTTGGAATACGTGCCGTACTCTTTAGGGAGGTCGGCCTCTGTCCATTCGGCGACGAACTCAGCTAGTACTTGGGATTTAATGGCTCGACGCAGTTTGTATGTTATGTCAAATGGAAGGAGCTCAATGGCCCATTTGGCAATCCGGCCCGTAGCATCGCGGTTGTTTATTATGTCGTTGAGTGGTACTTCGGAGGCCACCGTGATCGAACACTCCTGAAAGTAGTGTCGTAGCTTCCGGGATGCCATGAAGACCGCGTATGCTATCTTTTGGTAATGAGGGTACCGGGATTTGCATGGTGTGAGGACAGTGGACACATAATATACTCGCTTCTGAAGTGGGAATTTGTGTCCATCCTGTTCTCGCTCGACAACGAGCACGGCGCTCACCACCTGGTGTGTTGCCAATATATATATAATAACATTGGTTCGCCGATGTTCGGCGCGGCCAGGATTGGGTTGCTTGCCAAAAGGGCCTTTATTTCCTCCAGTCCGGCCGTTGCCGCGTTCGTCCACTCGAAGTGGTCGGTGCGTTGGAGAAGGCGGTAGAGTGGCAGGGCTTTTTCTCCCAATCTGGAGATAAAGCGGCTTAAAGCTGCCACACATCCCGCAAGCTTTTGGACCTGTTTAAGGTCCGTTGGCGTAGCCAATTGTGACAAAGCTCGTATTTTGGCTGGATTTGCCTCAATTCCTCTATTGGAAACGATGAAGCCCAGCAATTTTCCGGCGGGGATGCCGAAAACACATTTTCCGGATTGAGCTTGATGTCATATGCACGGAGGTTGTCGAATGTGAGACGTAGATCATCTATTAGTGACTCGACGTGCCTAGTTTTGATGACGACGTCATCCACGTATGCTTCAACTGTCTTGTCGATCTGTTTCTCCAAGCATGTTTGAATCATGCATTGGTAAGTGGCGCCAGCGTTTTTGAGCCCAAAAGGCATAGTGTTGAAGCAGAAAGACCCATATGGGGTAATGAATGCCGCTGCGGCTTGATCAGACTCCTTCATTTTAATTTGATGGTATCCGGAGTATGCGTCGAGGAAGCATAGTGAGTCATGCCCTGCGGTAGCATCAATGATCTGATCGATGCGGGGAGGGGGAAGGGATCCTTAGGGCAGGCCTTGTTGAGGTCTTTAAAAACGACGCACATGTGCCAGGATTTATCCTTCTTTGGCACCATCACCAGGTTTGCTAGCCAGTCCGGGTGTTTTATTTCTCTAATGAATCCAGCCTCGATTAGCTTGGCTAGCTCCTCCCCCATAGCTTGACGTTTAGGTTCTGAAAAACGCCGCAGTGTTTGCTTGACCGGTTTATATCCCTTCAATATATTGAGGCTGTGTTCCGCCAATTTGCATGGGATTGCTAGCATATCAGAAGGGTGTCAGGCGAATATATCCCAGTTCTCGCACAGGAACTCTCGTAGCGCGGCGTCAACCGTTAGGTCTAATTGTGCACCAATGGATGTTGTCTTCTTGGGGTCCGTTGGATGGACTTGGAATTTGACTATTTCTTCTGCCGGTTTGAAGGAGGTGGATTTGGGTCATTTGTCTTGGATTACGTCGTCCCTGTCCACCGTGGAGCGCAGTGCGGTTAATTCTTCGGCCGCGAGGGCCTCAGATAATGCCTCAAGGGCTAAGGTTGCGGTTTTATTTTCGGCGCGGAGTGCTATGTCCGGATCACTGGCGAGAGTAATTATGCCGTTGGGCCCGGGCATCGTAAGCTTCATGTACCCGTAATGAGGTATAGCTTGGAAGGGTGTAAATGCATCTCGCCCCAAGATAGCATGATATCCGCTGTTGAAAGGGGCCACTTGGAAGGTTATCTCTTCGGACCGGTAATTCTCCGGCATGCCGAATACCACGTCAAGTGTGATTTTTCCCGTACACCAAGCCTCCCGACTGGGACTGATTCCTCGGAAGGTCGTGCTGCTTTGCTCGATGTGGTTCCTGTCTATTTCCATTTTGCGCAGTGTATCCTCATAAATGAGGTTTAGTCCGCTGCCGCCGTCCATGAGGACCTTGGCGAGCCAAAAGCCGTCCACAATTGGACTGAGGACTAAGGCGGCTGGTGCTCGGACTGTCCTGTACTTTGGTTCGTCACTGGCATTAAAAGTTATAGTCGTGTCGTTCCAAGGGTTTATTGCTGCGATTTGGTAGACTTCGGCGAGTTCGCGGAGTGCCCTTTTGCGCCTATTGTTTGAAGCAAGTGTCTCGAAGACCGTTAATACTTTGAGGTTGTTGTCTTCTGGGGGGGTTGTTGTTCTGGGGTGCTCTTGGTGAGGATATCCTCGCCGCTCTTGGCCACTTGCCGGAGTACCCAACATGCTCTAAGGCTGTGGGTTGGCGTGTTATCTGGTGTTGTATGTATTCTGCATGGCCCATCGAGCCATCCTTCCAGAACGGTTCCGCGCCCCATAATGGGCTTGTATTTCTTTACTCTTGGACCGGACGTGCCACGAGCACTACAAAAAAAAGATACATCCATGACATTTTGGGCCGAATGAATTTTTTTCCTGTCATACTTATGACACTTCTATGACGATAATTGTGAAAAAACCCGGTATCATCATAGATGTGGTGGGGTCCTACTTCTATGACAAAAAATCATGACAGAAAATGGGCTTTTCCTCCTGGGCGGGCCGGAGACGCAGCTGCATGACATTCTTTGGGACGTCCATGATGGAAAAAACCATGGTAGAAGCGAGGGCGAGGAAAATATCGGGGTGTTCCCGGTTACGGTGGGTGGTCGGGGCCGAGCGCTGCGCGTTTCTCTCGTACACGCACGCGCGTGGGGGCGAGGCGTTGGGCTCTAACTGAACCCGAGCGATTGCACTGTAGGCTACGCGTTATTGAACCCGATCGATCGATCGCTGGCTGTTAACTGAACCCGATCGAGCGATTCCTTCGCTACTGCTGCTAACGGAAGCCGATTGATGCTGCCTTGGGATGAACAGTGAGCGTTGCTGGGGGGGTTTGATGAACAGTTCCCAATGGGGGTGGATGAACAGGACCCTGTGGTGTTGCCTCTGGATGAACAGGACCCCGATCGATCGAGTCAGTTGGGGCTGGATGAATAGGACCCCGTGGAGGGCAGGATGAACAGTAGACAGTGGAGGGCTGGATGAATAGTAGCCCGTGGAGGGGTGGTTGAACAGGAGCCCGTGGAGAGGGCTGGTTGAACAGTAGCCGGTGGAGTAGCGCGCGGTGGAGGCTGGATGAACAGGAGCCCGTGGATGAACAGTCGCAGGTGGAGGCTGGAGGAGGTCGACGGTGGATGAACAGTAGCCCGTGGAGGCTGGAGGGGGTCGACGGTGGAGATGAACAGTATCCCGTGGAGTCCTGTTTTGCGGTACGCCACACCCCTCCCGATGAACAGGACCCCCATTTCGACCGTAGCGCTCCAACACAAGTCCGTTTCCTCCGTTTTGCCGTACGCCACACCCCTCCCGATCAACAGGACCCCCGTTTTGACCGTAGAAGGTCCGTTTCCTCCATTTTGCGGTACGCCAGACCCCTCCCGATGAACAGGATCCCGTTACGAATGTGGCCGGTCGAACACATGGCCATTTCCTCTGTTCTGTGGTATGCCAGGCCTCGTTTCCATCGGCTGTTCCGTCCAAGCCCTCCCGATGAACACGACGACGCATTCCGTTCCGACCCAGCCGGTTGGCTCCCCATGAACACGACGATGACGCTGTTTCTCCGTTACGACCCAGCCATGTACACGAGCCCTGGCCGTACGTATGCGCGAGTAGGCGTTCGAGACCCTTCCCGTATGTACGTACATGGCCGTATTTTCTTTCTTGCACACCGGCCGCTGTACGTACGTGTACATGCTACGTGCGCGCCTCTACTACGACACGTGCGTGCCTCTGCATCGGCCAGTATGTACGTACACGTTCGTGACCAGAATGACAACCCTACGTACGCTTCGACCAGGTGGGTCCCGACTGTCAGGCACTTCCTTGCCTGCAAAGATGTAGTTGGTGGGTCCCAGCAGTCAGGGGGCGAATTGTTTTTTTTTGCCCGGACGCACTTCCTTGCGTGCAAAGATGTAGCTGGTAGGTCCCAGCAGTCAGGGGGAAACATTTTTTCGCGAAATACAGTTGCCCGTCCGGTGGATCCCTGCTGTCAGGTGTAGGAATAATTATTTCGCACGTAATAAGGAGGCACTTCCTTGCGGCCGCCGTGGAACAGCTGTCAGCCTCTCCACGTACAGTACTCTTCTGATGGAAGTCATTCCTTGACCACGTTGACCACGCCGCGCCGAGAGCGCCAGGGCGGTGGACGACGGCGAGGCCTAGGAAGGGGACGACGCGAAGCCGGGGAAGACGCGGTAGTGGATGCCCACGCGGAGAGGAGTACGAGGGTTCACTGGTTCGGCGGCGGTGTGAGGCTGCCGTCGCCGCAGAATAACAGGGGGTGTGGGTGAGTGGAGGGATGCCCTGGCCAGCGGTGGGAGTAGTAGGGGCGGTGAGGCCTGCGTGGCACCACAGCCGGCCACGGGAGGCAGGAGCAGGCGGCACGACCGGCGCTGCTTTGGGCGGCTGGAGCAAGAAGACCAGAGGTTGAAGAAGCACGACGGCCGTTGGATGGACATCGTACGGTCACTGCAGCTAGAATCGTTTATATTGACTAAGTTGACAAAGCCCTTGGTACGTGTCAACTTAGTAGGCCCATAGGTCAGCTTTCGAAACGGTGCGCCCCAGATGTCAGGGGGATGAATCATTTTTTGGGAGGGTGAAGCTAGAATATCCGAGATTGAAGAAGAAGCACGGCATCCGTTGTATGAACATCCAACGGCCGCTGCTGCTAGAACCGTGTGTTGACTATAAGTTGACAAAGCCTTGCATACGCGTCAACTCTTTTTTTTAGGGGACGCGTCAACTTAGTAAGGCCACAAGTGTGTGGCAGAGAACTTATAGCCCATTTGAGATTTGTAAGAATGTGCAGCCAATTTTTGAGTTCTAATGGAATTTACTACAGCCCATTTACAGTTTGTTAAAAGTACAGCCCATTTCAACCAACCGTTCAAAATACAATTCAATAAAAAACTACCACCTCCATTCTGGTTTACTAGTCCCCATCGTTTTTCGGGTCAAAGTTTGTCCACGAATTTTACTTGTAAAATGTGAATGGAAAACGAGATTTTGTTATACGCAAACAAAAAAGGACTGGAGGTAGTGATTGCTCTGACACGCACGCGACCTCTCATAGCGCAGGCATTGAACCGGCGCGCCGGCCAAGAGGGCCCCACTCGCTGCAGGCCCGGCTGAACACGCCTCCTCGCCGCATGCAACCGGCTTCAGACTGCCCCGCCTGCCTTCATTGAATCTGCGCGTGTGCCGGCAACACGTCCTTCTGCGAGCCGGCCGGCATTTTAGAACACAAAAAGTGACCAAAATATAATTAATTATGCATGGTCTTGACTTGTTGTTCTCGCACTTGTAGCAGGAACTAGAGGTTTTTCTTTATTCATAACTCTCCTCAATTTTTTTTTGCTTTGAAGTGAATCATGGTTGTGGACATTATGTATGAATGTGGAGATATCTGTGAACATGAGTTTGATGTGGAAGTTGAACTTGGAATGTCTGGCTTGCGCGTGAACTATACCATGTCCAATGCTCCGTCTGTTATTGTTTGGAAAGTAATTACTGTTATTACATGACCCCAAAAAATATATTTTGTGCCACATCAGTAGATGCACGGACATCACAACAGGCATGCTGACTGGATAAACATTTGAACCTAGCTACTATGAAGGAAATTTTGTATTGACAACAGTTTTAGATAGCAGGAGACGCCTAGCCTACTCTGCCTCTGCTAGCTTATTTCTGGCTTCTTCCATCTCTTCTTTGGCATGGGTGAAGAGAGCATCTGATTGCTCTTTTCGCTTCTTCAGGAACTCAGCTACATTCTCAAGGGCTGCTGCACGCTTTCTTTCAGCCTTTACTAGAGCCACGAGGACACGAACAGCTGACGACTCCACCTGGCTTGTGTGTAATCCAGCATCATCTGGGAATTTGCACCTTGTGTCTAATCCAGCATCATTAGGGAACTGGCACCTTGTGTGTAATCCATCCTCATTCTGGAAACATGATCTCGAGGTTGACCATACTTCCCTCCTCGCAGGAACTTCATCCTGACATGAAGTTACATCTTTTTTAGATAATTACTCGGAGCAACCCAGATCCATTTAGTAGAAGCCAGATAAACAGAACTGGGAGAAGTGAATTCAAAAGGAAAATATAAAAACAGACTACAAGATGAGAACACCCACTTCCTACATCAAGCTAAAAACGAAAGCATTAGGACAATTAAGACTCTTCTTATGACACATCGAAGAACACGAGGCTTAAGAGAAACAGAAACTACAACATATACACATCGAAGAACATGAGGCTAAACGAAAGTAATTGAAAGGGTGTTACTTACCAAAGCTCGTTTCACAGGTTCGGTGCAGCTCCTCTTTAACTTGCCATGCTCCTTGAAGATGTCCCCAATATCCCTTGTTTGGTCTTCATTGCTCCTCTGCATGTTCGCACTCGTGGTTTAAAATCTCAACATGGCAAGAAAAATATACTACTAGTCTGCCATGTTGTGGGCAACATTAAAGCACTCGTCTGCCATGTTAGAGCATCTCCAACAGAACCGCAACGCGCGGCGCTTTAAAAAAGCGTTTACAGTGCTAAGATCGAGAAGTAGAGATAGAGAGTAGAGGATAGTTCTCAACATAGAAAGATAAAAAATAGATTATTCAACTACTCGTCGTCTGGCTCCTCCTTGGTGATGTCCTCCTCCGACGTCTGACTGTAGGCGTGAAGATACCGATCGTCGTTGGATTCCCAGGGCGACGCTGCTCCTAGCCTCATGTTGAATTGAGCGTCTGCTTTTTGCCTAGGCTTGTCCTCGCGATAGGCGGCTCGCTCCGCCCTCCTCTTATCCCTCTCCGCCCTCCTTTGCTCGTAGAACTCGCGCTTGTTGATGATGTCCTGCGGGAAGCGTTGGTGCCACAACGCCATGGCTTCCTCGTCCATCTCGGCGATGCCGAGACGGTGCTCCCGCCTCCGGTTGTCGCGACGATCCTCGTCGGTGATAAGCCGCGGCAGAGGCGCGAGCTCCTGTGCGCGCTCCCGCGTCGGCACGTTGGGGAAGTTCAATGTTCTATGAGGCCACCGGAGGCGCCACGCCGCCGTGTTGTACGCACGGGCGGCCTCATTGGCGGTGTCAAAATTGTCGAGGCCGAGGCGCATCCCGTGGAACCGGATCTCGGCGGAGAAGCCGTCGGAGGGGCGGGCATGGACACCGCGGTATCCCCAAGTTTCCCGGCGACGCGGCGGCATGGTGGCACGGCGGCGGCGAGGCAAGAAAGAGCGGGGAGAGAGCGGTGGCGAGGCACAGAGCAGGGAGAGAGCGGTGGCAAGGCACAGAGCGGTGGGAGGGCGTTGGATTTTATAAAGCGCGCCGGATGCTGCGCGCCAAAACTAGCGCACGCCCGGCCGCTTTTTCCCGCGCGCGCGCAATCCTTTCCCGACGTCCCTGCTATCTCTACTCTCTTCTCTACTGTTATATTTATTTTATATTTAATATTTATCTCTACTTCTCTACTCCCTATTTTTCTCAACTTTTTCCCTACTCTTATAAAAAAAACAGAATTGGTGATGATGGTGTTCCTACCATCCTGCAATATAGGCCATCCGATTTATATCCGACGGATAGGAAGGAAACTGTGGAAATTTTGCAAAAAGATACCCACGCCCCTCTCCGCATTTGCAAATAAGGCATTCCCTCGTTCATCATTTTCTCACACAAGATAAACTACTCATACAAATGCATCTTGATGTGTGCAACGCATGGGCATCTTGCTAGTTCTAAAAAACTATCCATCATTTGCCACACTACTGGTTGCAGATGAAATACCTACCCAAGCACAACGCGATACAGGAGCGACGCACAATTACAAGCTGATATTCTGTTGGACAATGGAGGCTATAACCAATTACTTTTACTGGAACAATAGCACCCAGGAAATTTGAAGGGTAGGTATGAACAAAATTGGAACTGCATATGTACTACTAAGTGATTCAATACACACATTACCAATCGAGGAGGAGAACGATGGTCGCGGCGGCCTCTGTGAGTCATGGTCGGCAACGGGAGCCAGTTCATTGTCCACGACGGTGGTGCTTCTGCGCTTGGCGTCGGCTTCCGGGAAGCAGATCCGAGACCATGGAAGACGGTGCCGGGGAAGAGGCTCCGTGTACAACGATGACGGTGGACCGGCTCCAGTGCGGCGTACGAGTCGTCGATGAGGCAGATGCGCTATGGTGGACGAGTGCGCCGATGTAGAAGGGGAGGAGCACGAAGGCTGCGGTGCCGTGGAGAAGTCTATTTTGCGGTGGGGATAGAAAATGGGGAGTATTCAGGTGTACTACTCTGGGTGCCAGGGTGGGGTTGGCTGGGTAGGGTGAACCTGAAGTTACGAAAACAGCCCCCAACCAACCGTCATCCGTAGGCCTATTCCGAAGGTTATGATGGTAACTTCCCATTGCTCGAATCAGGGTCGCGGGAGATTTTCCCGCCGACCTCAAAATTTTGTGACACTGAACTCACCGTGTGGCGTGTTGGGTGATTCGGCTAAGCAACTAGCGAGTAGTACTAGTAAACTCTGCATATTAGGTTTGACCGAAGTCAAACTTCCTAAAGTTTGACCAAGTTTATAGAAAAATATAAACATTTACCATAACAGATATGGATGATGTGAAAGTACATTCAATAATGAATCTAATGGTATTTATTTGTTATTGTATATGTTAATATTTTTTATTATAAACTTTCTGAGAGTTTACAAAACTTGACTGGGTCGGCATGAACACGTCTTGGATGGTGCTCGTCGACGGTCGCGGCAGCTGGATGCTCGTGGAGGTCTACACCCGGCGATTGATCCCCCTTCCTTCGATTAACACTGCACTGCTTTGGCACTGCGGCCCAGAATACTCGGAATCTTACAGTAGCCAACATGATACCAAGTTTGATTTGCTCAAGGTTGTAATCTGCCAAGTGCCCACAAGATCTGTGAATTATAAAGACTTCAGGCTAATTGCGTTCTTCAACCGCGGTCTCGCCTATCTGACAGGTCACTGCGGTAAGTGGATAAATCTGCACGTCCATCGCAGGATCATACATCCTCCATGGTTCACTGATGCCATTGAACACAAGGGCTTCATTTACGCTGTCGACTCCTTGTATGGCTGGACGTATTGCTGGCCTACTCCAGTCATCGCTACAAACGGCTGTTACAGCAGTATGTTACTTTCCTATGATATCATGATGGCTTGCTTATATTACTGTCAACATTTACTGAAAAAATATTCATGCTCATAACATGCTGTTCTTAAGATTGTCGACATCAAGAGCCCTTTTTTATTTGACTCCAACTTTTTTAGGGTTATTTGACTCCAACTTGATATGATGTTGTAGGCCGCCTGGTGTCCCTATCCTTCCTAATCCTAGAACCTTTCAAAGAAAAGCGGCATGGCAGTTGCAGGTGGTTCCTGGCTCGATCAGATGACGGCGAACGATTGATGATCATTCGCACATACCGGACGTGTTGTTTCGCGGAATACAATCACAGTCACTGCAAGGTCTTTGAGCAGGATCCCAGCTTCTCTGGGCCTTCGGGAATTTTTGACTGGAGGTTGGTAAGTGGCCTTGGTACATGCTCTCTGTTTGTCGGACTGAATTATCCAATTAACCAGGAGATAACCGACGGCAAGGATCATGATGGCAGCGCGGTTTCGTTCATCAGGCAAAACTGTGCGTACACAGCGTACCATGCGTCTCTGCATGCACCATACCCTGATATGTGCCGCCACGCTCTGCAGCCCAAAGTAGGAGAGAGGGTCGCAAGTATCAGACTTCGACCTGCTGGCTGGAGTTTCCCCCGTCAGGCACCCATCTGGTTCAAGCCGTCAGCCAATCTCCACAGCTTAATAAATAGTAATGTCTAACTGAGCCAGTTAGTTAGATGTGTACACTTGGTGTAGTAGGATCTTTATTTAGTTTGATGCATACACTTGTTCTTTTTTGGTAGCCCTTTTGTAATGATGGCTGATGTTTGGTTTGGAAGAGAGAGCTGCGTCTTCACTCTTTTGGCCTGCTTACTGCTTCTGTTGCACCCCCAGCCCTGGTTGCTGCTGTTGCTGTTTTCAATGTACAATCAGTAGTATATTTCTTCTGTTGGTTGAATAAATGTGTTGTTAGAACGACAAACACAATGTTTTGGAAGTCGTTGCACGGTTCGATCCTTTAGTGCCCCGTACCGTACGTAGCGCATACTATTTTTCGTACGGAACACATTTTCCACTTGTTGATAACATGCAGCCCACTGATGAAGGCCCAATAGAGAAGCCCATAATTAACTCGATGGGAGGCTCTGACATGAATCCGGCCCAGGTACATGCTCATGGTCCCCTAAACATAAATAAGTAAATAAATAAATAAAGCTAAATGCTCGTGCACCAGTTCTTTAAATTCATGATTTAACAGGAGGATATTATTTCCTATGATAGTGTCGTTACATTCAGCCGATATTATTCTTCGGCAAAGATAGCGACCAGTCTTCTTTCTCCCAGTCTTTTCTTCTTGCAACCAGCGGACCCATGCAAATCGTAGTCAACGTCGTAAATAGATTCGGTCCATTTTTATTTTTCAATAAGAATGTCCAACCCAGCCCAGCACATTAGCGACATCACTTTATCCTCCGCCTTGGTGCGCTCGCCGCGGCGCCGCTGTCCGGCCCTGTCAACATAGTTTTTTTCAAAACGGTCCCTGTCAACATAGTGAATCGGGAGAGGACTGTAGTTGTGAGTATGACAGTACGGACCCACCAGGTCCACTCCCGAACACAAGCAAGCGCCTCTTTAACTACTCAGATGAACCCCTCATTTTTTACTCTAATCCACCCTGCTGATATCTGGGACCCACATCATTTTCAACGTATAGTCAATTAACGACAGAATTGCACAACTCTTTTTTAGTAGTAATTCGGAGGAGCAGGCTATAAACTGGGTTGTGCGGTCTCTGTGGCCCGTCTAACAACATGACCAGCCCAGCAGTTTTTTCTTTGGGAAAATAGGTAACCCAGTATTTCTTTTTGAAGAATACCCAAGCTAGGCCTATTTGTTTTCTCTGACTTACTGGGCTGCAAATCTTTCAAGACGAGGAGGGATGCATTCCGGCCTGGCCAAAGAGTATGGTCAGTGTCTGTTAAAAGTAATATCAAAAGGGGTTGAAAATTCCAAAAAAATTATAGCAAATGGGATATTAGTTTCTTTTTTGTTTTTGTTCTTCACTGATATCTTATATGTATTTCATTGGATTTAACATGACATAGTACTAATTTATTTTTAAATTTGTTTTAGTATGGCTACTAATTTTTGGATTAAGAATATTTTGTTCCCCATCAAAAAATTGCGAATTTTCAAAATTTCCCACATATTTAGTTAATTTTTTAACCCTGGTACTGACCAGAAAATGGGCAGCAATTCTAAAAATGGAAAACGGGCTGCAATAAATTCCATATGAATTAGAAAATCAGTAAAAATTATAAAAATAATAGCAAATGGGCTGTACACGCCACAGATTTCGAGACTGACTTGTTTATGCAAGGCTTTGTCAGTCAACACGATTCTAGCAGCAGTGACTGTTGGATGTCCATCCAACGGCCGACATGCTTCTTCAATCTCTGATCTTCCTGCTCCAGCCGCCTAAACTAGCGCCGGTGGGACTGCCTGCTCCCACCTCTTGTGGCCCGCTGTGATGTCGCGCAGGCTTGCGCGGCCCACCCTACTCCCTCCTTTGGCCTGGCCGCACGCAATCAACTGCCTCCTTATTACACGAAAAAAATGATTCCTCCCACTGACATCTGGGGCGCACGGGTTGGGAAGCTGACCTGTGGGCCTACTAAGTTGACGCGTACGCAGGGCTTGTCAACTTAGTCAACAAACGATTCTAGCAGCAGTAACCGTTGGATTTGAATCGAACGGTCCTGCTGTTTCTTCAATCGCTGCTCTTCTTGCACCAGCCGCCCAAACCAGCCGCCTACTCCTGCCGCCAGTGGCCAGCTGTGCTGCCGTTGAGGCCTCATCGCCCCCTACTACTCCCAGGGCTAGCCTGGCCCTGCGGCAACGGCAGCCTCACACCGCAGCCGAACCAGTGAACCCTCGTACTCCTCTCTGCGTGGGCATCCACTACCGCGTCTTCCCCGGCTCCGCGTCGTCCCCTTCCGACTCAAGTGTGATTTTTCCCGTACACCGAGCCTCCCGACTGGGACTGATTCCTCGGAAGGTCGTGCTGCTTTGCTCGATGCGGTTCCTGTCTATTTCCATTTTGCGGAGTGTATCCTCATAAATGAGGTTTAGTCCGCTGCCGCCGTCCATGAGGACCTTGGCGAGCCAAAAGCCGTCCACAATTGGACTGAGGACCAAGGCGGCTGGTGCTCGGACTGTCCTGTACTTTGGTTCGTCACTGGCATTAAAAGTTATAGTCGTGTCGTTCCAAGGGTTTATTGCTGCGATTTGGCAGACTTCGGCGAGTTCGCGGAGTGCCCTTTTGCGCCTATTATTTGAAGAAAATGTCTCGAAGACCGTTAATACTTTGAGGTTGTTGTCTTCTGGGGGGGTTGTTGTTGTGGGGTGCTCTTGGTGAGGATATCCTCGCCGCTCTTGGCCACTTGCCGGAGTACCCAACATGCTCTAAGGCTGTGGGTTGGCGTGTTATCTGGTGTTGTATGTATTCTGCATGGCCCATCGAGCCATCCTTCCTGAACTGTTCCGCGCCCCATAATGGGCTTGTATTTCTTTACTCTTGGACCGGACGTTCCATGAACACTACAAAAAAAAAGATACATCCATGACATTTTGGGCCGAACGAAATTTTTTTCTGTCATACTTATGACACTTCTATGACGATAATTGTGACAAAACCCGGTATCATCATAGATGTGGTGGGGTCCTACTTCTATGACAAAAAACCATGACAGAAAATGGGCTTTTCCTCCTGGGCGGGCCGGAGACGCAGCTGCATGACATTCTTTGGGACGTCCATGATGGAAAAAACCATGGTAGAAGCGAGGGCGAGGAAAATATCGGGGTGTTCCCGGTTACGGTGGGTGGTCGGGGCCGAGCGCTGCGCATTTCTCTCGTACACGCACACGCGTGGGGGCGAGGCGTTGGGCTCTAACTGAACCAGAGCGAGGCGTTGGGCTCTAACTGAACCCGAGCGATTGCACTGTAGGCTATGCGTTGCTGAACCCGATCGATCGATCGCTGGCTGTTAACTGAACCCGATCGAGCGATTCCTTCGCTACTGCTGCTAACGGAAGCCGATCAATGCTGCCTTGGGATGAACAGTGAGCGTCGCTGGCGGGGTTTGGATGAACTGTTCCCGGTGGGGGTGGATGAACAAGACCCCGTGGTGTTGCCTCTGGATGAACAGGACCCCGATCGATCGAGCCAGTTGGGGCTGGATGAACAGGACCCCGTGGAGGGCAGGATGAACAGTAGACAGTGGAGGGCTGGATGAACAGTAGCCCATGGAGGGGTGGTTGAACAGGAGCCCGTGGAGAGGGCTGGTTGAACAGTAGCCGGTGGAGTAGCGCGCGGTGGAGGCTGGATGAACAGGAGCCTCTGGATGAACAGTCGCAGGTGGAGGCTGGAGGAGGTCGACGGTGGATGAACAGTAGCCCGTGGAGGCTGGAGGCGGGCGACGGTGGAGATGAACAGTATCCCGTGGAGTCCTGTTTTGCGGTACGCCACACCCCTCCCGATGAACAGGACCCCCATTTCGACCGTAGCGCTCCAACACAAGTCCGTTCCCTCCGTTTTGCGGTACGCCACACCCCTCCCGATCAACAAGACCCTCGTTTTGACCGTAGAAGGTCTGTTTCCTCCGTTTTGCGGTACGCCACACCCCTCCCGATGAACAAGATCCCGTTACGAATGTGGCCGGTCGAACACATGGCCATTTCCTCCGTTCCGTGGTACGCCAGGCCTCGTTTCCATCGGCTGTTCCGTCCAAGCCCTCCCGATGAACACGACGACGCATTCCATTCCGACCCAGCCGGTTGGCTCCCCATGAACACGACGATGACGATGTTTCTCCGTTACGACCCAACCATGTACACGAGCCCTGGCCGTACGTATGCGCGAGTAGGCGTTCGAGACCCTTCCCGTATGTACGTACATGGCCGTATTTTCTTTCTTGCACACCGGACGCTGTACGTACGTGTACATGCTACGTGCGCGCCTCTACTACGACATGTGCGTGCCTCTGCATCGACCAGTATGTACGTACACGTTCGTGACCAGAATGACAACGCTACGTACGCTTCGACCAGGTGGGTCCCGACTGTCAGGCACTTCCTTGCCTGCGAAGATGTAGCTGGTGGGTCCCAGCAGTCAGGGGCGAATCATTTTTTTTTGCCCGGACACACTTTCTTGCGTGCGAAGATGTAGCTGGTAGGTCCCAGCAGTCAGGGGGAAACATTTTTTCGCGAAATACAGTTGCCCATCCGGTGGATCCCTGCTGTCAGGTGTAGGAATAATTATTTCGCACGTAATAAGGAGGCACTTCCTTGCGGCCGCCGTGGAACAGCTGTCAGCCTCTCCACGTACAGTACTCTTCTGATGGAAGTCATTCCTTGACCACGTTGACCACGCCGCGCCGAGAGCACCAGGGCGGTGGACGACGGCGAGGCCTAGGAAGGGGACGACGCGAAGCCGGGGAAGACGCGGTAGTGGATGTCCACGCGGAGAGGAGTACGAGGGTTCACTGGTTCGGCGGCGGTGTGAGGCTGCCGTCGCCGCAGAATAACAGGGGTGTGGGTGAGTGGAGGGATGCCCTGGCCAGCGGTGGGAGTAGTAGGGGCGGTGAGGCCTGCGTGGCACCACAGCCGGCCACGGGAGGCAGGAGCAGGCGGCACGACCGGCGCTGCTTTGGGCGGCTGGAGCAAGAAGACCAGAGGTTGAAGAAGCACGACGGCCGTTGGATGGACATCGTACGGTCACTGCAGCTAGAATCGTTTATATTGACTAAGTTGACAAAGCCCTTGGTACGTGTCAACTTAGTAGGCCCATAGGTCAGCTTTCGAAACGGTGCGCCCCAGATGTCAGGGGGAGGAATCATTTTTTGGGAGGGTGAAGCTAGAATATCCGAGATTGAAGAAGAAGCACGGCATCCGTTGTATGGACATCCAACGGCCGCTGCTGCTAGAACCGTGTGTTGACTATAAGTTGACAAAGCCTTGCATACGCGTCAACTCTTTTTTTTGAGGGGACGCGTCAACTTAGTAAGGCCACAAGTGTGTGGCAGAGAACTTATAGCCCATTTGAGATTTGTAAGAATGTGCAGCCAATTTTTGAATTCTAATGGAATTTACTACAGCCCATTTACAGTTTGTTAAAAGTACAGCCCATTTCATCCAACCGTTCAAAATACAATTCAATAAAATTTCCCACATTTTGATGGGATCCGAAATATTTTTATCCCAAAAATTTTAGTAAGATTAAATACAATTTCAATATAAATTTATATTACGTAAAAATCCAACGAAACATTGCGCTCGCATAAATTAATGAAATTAAAATTTTCAATATCCAAAAATAATATTTTATAAAGTAATTACGTGTTTGGTGCATTTTTTATAGTTACTGCCCAGTTTTTATAATTACATCCCATTTATTATTTCTTAATGCCCATTTTCTTGTTAAGCCTAATCCATCCCTCCTAGGAAAGATTTGTAGCCCAGCGGGGCGGAGAATAACAACTTGACCTTGCCTGGGTATTCTTAAAAAAAAGTATAGCTGGGCTAGCCATTTTCAGCTTGAAAAAAATTAATATCTGGGTTGGATATCTGCCTGGGCTAGACGGGCCACAGCCCGCCTAGTTAATACCTGCAGTGATGTTTTCGTTGTTTTTCAGAGGAGAAAAATTAATATCTGGGCTAAACATCACTCAAGAAAAACTCTGCAGTGCTCACACCTCAAAAACACAAATACTGCTCGAGCTGCTTGGTCCCAGTTGTCGGCCGCTTCTTGTGCAATTCTCTCGTTTATTGACTACATAGGTTGACAATGGTGTGGGACCGTGATGTCAGGAAACCAGGAGGAAGCAAAAAAAATTAAGTTTTATATACTAATAAGGAGGCACTTGCGTACGTGCGGCTATGACCCTGGTGGGTCCCCACTGTCATCATCTCCAAGTAAAGTCATCTCCTCATCCTCATGTCCGTTGACCATGTTGACAACGCGAGACGGCGGCGCCACGGCGAGCGCAACAACTCGAAGGACGATGGAGAGGGCCTCGCGGGCCCTACGGATGGTCTGATACAGCGCCCGCTGCTCATTCGGGAAGCCAGGATCATAGGGCCACATGTCCGCGACGGCATTGTCGTTTGCTTGTTCACCGGTGCTTGTTGAGGAGACGGAGGTTGTAGTATAGGTCCTCCTGCGCTGGTAGCTCTTCCGCCATTAGGGCGTCGAAGTGCGGCCGCACCTGCTCTATGGTGAACACGGCATGAACCGGCTTGGACAGTGGCGCCGGCTCCTGGTCGGAAGCTACGTCCATCGTCTGATTGTCGTCACTCAGCTCGGTGAGGTAGCTGGTGAGCCAGCATGTCCGGCTGCTGGACCGACCCGCTGCCAAGCACGAGTCTGACTGCCCTGGCTCACCCAGACCGCCTCCCTCGCCCGCGCGTACTTTCCGCCCGATACGATCAGCGCCGCCTGCCCCGCTTCCTGGTGCATGCGATTGCTCCGCCTTCAAACGACACAAGTGCCATCCGTCCATCCTTCTGCCGCCCACATTAATGATACGCGGTTGCCGAGGCGGCTACTCCGGCGCCACACGTCCGTCCCTCCGCCGCCCACCATTGCTATATAAACTGCTACGCCGGCCATAGCCGCAGTCATCCGCATCCATTCCTATTCTCCTGTCCACACCACTACAGCCCACCATGCATGGCTTCCTCGCACTGCAGCGCTCTTCGGGACGGGCGGACGACGGACCACAAGGAGATGGCAGCCATTGCTGCCGACTAGCTGGCCGGCAGGCAGCCGGAGGACGACGACGTCCCAATGGAGAACATGGTAGTCGACGATCCAGCGCCAACCCCCTCCTCCACGCCATCCTCGCTGGTGCATTGCACCATGACCATCGGCGAGGCCCGTGCCCAATATATGGACACGGTGAGGCAGAATCGTGAGGAGCAGTTCCGGGAGGCGCAGGCCGACGCCGCCTACAACCACCATCTCCTCCAGGAGCACCTGCAGGCGGAGGAGCAGATCGCCGCGGAGCGGGCGGAGCAGGAGGCGCTGCTCGACTCGTACCGCTCCGCCCGCGAGGGCCGCCTCGAGCGCTGGCGGTACCGCATACGGGTGGCGGAGGCTGCGGCCGCCTACAAAGAGGGCGATGAAGCGGGCGAGGCGCTGTTTGGCGAGACCGAGGACGAGGCAGAGGACAATGCTGGCTCCGACAAGTCCCCGCTCCGCTGGCGTCGATGAGGCCCTGCTCCACCGAGGCCCCGCGGCGCCAACAATGAGGCAGAGGACACCGCCGGCTCCACCGAGGCCCCACACCGTCGGCAACGAGGGGGGGGGATTTCCCCCGCTCCACCGAGGCGCCGCCCGCCGGCAACGAGACAGAGGACATCGCCGGCTCCGCCGAGGCCCCGCCCCACTGCCAACGAGGCCGCGCCACACAGAAAACGAGGAAGAGTAGAACACGGTAGGTCGCCGGCTCGCCACCGCTCGGGTCCAAGTAAGGCCACCGCTGCTACCCTCCGGTTGCTGGCACTGAGCTGTACATCATGGAGCAATTCTATGATTACAGGATGATTGAAGAGCGCTCCGTGGTTGAGCAAGCTCATGAGATACAGTCATTTGCTAGAGAACTTGAGCACTTCAGTTGTATGCTACCGGACAAGTTTGTTGCCGGAGGTATCATCACTAAGCTTCCTCCTTCGTGGATCTCATTGGCACTCTTGATGTGGAAGAAAAGGCGAGAGCAAAGGACACACATGCTCGAGGAATTGAGGGAGGATCTAGTGCCAATTTGGTACAGAAGAAGAACTTCCAGCCCCACAAGTTCTAGAACAAGGACAAGTTTGATGGTAAAGCAAAGTTTGATGGGAAGAACAAGGCAGTGCAACACACGAACTTCAAGAAGAAGAATGACAAGAAGAAAGGTGTTTGTCATGTGGGGATCCTGATCATTGGGCTCCTAGTTGCCCTAATCGCTATGACAAGCTAGGCGGGTTGACCACTGACGGCCGGTTAGCTTCTTGGCGGCGACGTGGAGTCGGAGAGCTATGTTGGAGAAGGACGCTGCTTCTACTTAACTGCTGGTGTAGTTGGCTAACGGACACATGAGCCCAACAGGCATCTGGGCCACATGTCAGTTACGCAACTGCACCTGTAGTTAAGTCACTGAAGCTTCTGTTCGGCTCAGCCGGACACAGGTGGGTAGCTTCGGTTAATTAATTATACCTCCAGCGCACCCCTTTTTAGTTGAAGAATGTATGAAATGTAATGAAATCCGGCATGTTTATATGAAATCCGACCGTGTATGAATGAATTTATTTCGAATAGTTCGAATTCTTGTATCACTAGCATTGGATGAACGTGCAAAACAATACGTACTAGCATTATTCCCAGGGTGATCACCTCATTTGCAGCAGTTTCACATGTACTCCCTCCGTTCCTTTCTAGTCTGCATACAAGTTTTGTCTGCAGTCAAAGTATCTCTACTTTGACCAATCTTATAGAAAAAAGTATGCACTTTCACAATGCGCGAAGTAAAAAGGAACAGAAGGAGTACAAAGAGTTTCAGCAGCTTTTTAGCGTTCCTATACATTGGAATCAAACACACAGGCCTGGAAATTCAAAGAGAACATTCAAAACAATCGATGATTATGCATCTCAGCGATTCACATGTCAGAGCCAATATTTACTTCACAACTAAAGAATAAAAAAAATGGATCGACGCTGCTGACAGCAAAGGGCGTCCCATTCGAAAATATCAAACGCATGTCTTCTTGCTAAAATCAATGAGCAAAATTTGACAAGGTTTTCCCATTCCAAAATATCAAATGCCTACGATTGTGGAATGGGCAGGGTTTGCCATCAGTTCAAACATTGACATGGCACCTCGTGCTAAATAAACCAGTTGTTCTTTATGTGCAGCTCCACCAAAATCAACCAAATTCGCGCGTAGCTTGTATGATTTCGCCCTTATATGTTGCAATGCCTTAAACTTATCGGCACCTCCTTTCTTGTGGTGGAAATGAATGATTCGATGTATTCATGAACATTTTGTGCAGTTACCATTGAAATCAAGCTGAGCACCCCTGTTTGCACAAATACAAAAAAAGTGATTAGTATAAAGCAAACTGTCCTATGAATTGACAGTTTAAACAGGCACCTACATGGTCCATGTAGGGCACACTTCTAGAAAAATGGAACTCACCGGAAAGAATCCTAGAACAACATTGTACTCGCGCATCACAGCAAGAAAATGGAGATTTGTCAATCCTTCTGAGCTGAAGTTAGTTTGGTCTTGTGGGGGGTAATGTAACCATCCTTCAACTGCTCGTTCTGATGAGAAGATAGACAGGGCTTCTTCATCCTGGCATAATCGGAACTAGTCACTTCACATACTCCATATTCTTCTTCATAGGAGGATGATCCTGTTGTGCAAAGGCAAGAGGATAACTAAATGCTAGCATCCCTGTTTGCTCAGAAAAAAGGAAAGGAAATATTTAAAACAACACAGATGAAGCACTTCTCAAGGACAATACCACTTTTTGATGACAGTATCTAAACAGTAGCACAACACCAATAGAGATGACAAAGCTCAATCATATGGATGAAATCAGTGGGCGAGTACCAACCTTTGTCAGGAGGCTTATTGTGTAGAGCATACAGATGAAGCACTTCTCCGGAACCATCTGTTGCTATCTACTGTGGTGGCCATGCTTACTATATACTCCTCGATTAGATTAATGTTTCCAACATCTTCTTGTGCAGTTCCACTAAAATATATGGTATCTTCAAAGAAGATCCCTGTTTGCACAACTAGAGATAATTACGTATTACATTAAGAGTGGCATCAAATCAGTGGCAAAACAACTGCTTGTTCCAGCCATAGAAATAAATTAAGATGCAAAACTATATCATTACTTGTGTCATTACAGTTCCAGTGCTTCATTACAGCACCAGGAGTTGATTTTTGTTTTTCTTCCGCTTGTTCTTCCCCTTCATCACTTGGTTCAATAACAGACAAGCTTCGCCTTCAATGTAAGATTTGGCATGTCAATTAGGTTGCACAAGTATAGCACTAAACAATGACATTAATTTTCTGATGAAAGTGGCAAAACACAGGCCAACAGTGCCTTATCTTACCTCAATGGGATATTGCGGTGCACATACAGATTGGAAGTCTTGTCTCCATTTGTGCAGTTCACTAAAATCAAGCAACATTACCGTACAAGTAGCACAACATATGAAAGCACACTGCATAATCATGTGAAAGAAGGCTAGTACTGACCTCTCATGACGCGGAATTCAAACAACTCACAAGAAGAAGTTCTGAACCAAATTTGCCAACACAGATAGGAAGTAAGATCTCCTCTTGTGCAGTTCCACTAAGATCAAGCAATCAAGCAACGTTGTCGGTGTGACATTTTGGTTGAACTGCACAAAACACTCTTAAAACAAAAGTGTTTTGTGCAGTGCAACAAAAGGTCACAATGGCAACGAGGTGAAGTAGATAAACCTGTTTACACAGAGGTGCAAAGGAAACAACTAGTGGTCAATAACGGTGGATGACACAGAAGCCAAGAAAAAGAAGCATCTACCTTATCTAAATGGGAAAGAAAGCAAGAGAGTAGCATTTCTCAAACGGTGGCATTGATTAATATTAACAGAGAGATTATATTAACAATAAAATTCATTAAACATGTAATTTGCTTTTAACTGTGGCATTATTAGAGGGTGCTTGTTTACAGGGACATTTTGGTGGAGGGACTAAAAAAATTCCGTGTCAGTCCCATCTAAACCAGACAGGAGGGACTTTTAGGGACTAAAAGTGGGCATTTGGGACTAAAGAAAGCAGACCCCAAGGGAGAGTCTTTTTGGGACTTTTTCCAACAGTTGCCCCTGCCACGCATCGCACCTTGTCTCTATTAGTTCATTACTAGGGGTAACATGGTCTTTTAGCATGTCATTTAATAACCTCTAGTCCATGTTTAGTCCCTGGAACCAAGCAGGTAGGGACTAGGGAGTTTTTAACCAAACAGGGCCTTAGATTAACAATAGCTAAAGAGTTGCACGGGACAGTGGACGCACCAGCACCATGTGCATCTACCGATGTACTGGGGTGACGCACAGTCTGTTGCAACAAAGAACAAACAACCAAGGAGCATATTTGTGTTGGTCCCAGTTTTGTTATCTTTAGACACCTTTCCCTATGTGAGCGCAGCAAAACTAGTCCTGCTCAAACTCTAGAGCCTTGTCCCCCAATACAAAAGATCAGGTCGTTACAGATGTGCGTACTGCGTTTGTCATTGTTTTCCCTTTTCGACCAACGTAGGTGCTGGATAGCCAGTCTGTACTAGTACTTTCCCCACTTCCTTTCCTCTGTGAACCACGTCCTAGATTTATGCTATACAACTTTCCCCACTACTTTCCCCCATTCCTGTCCTCTTTGAACCACGTCTTAGATTCATGCGATACAACTTTTCCCACTACTTTCCCCCTTCCTTTCCTTTTTGAACCATGTCCTAGATTCATGCTATACAACTTTTCCCACTACTTTCCCCCATTCCTTTCCTCTTTGAACCACGTCCTAGATTCATGGTATACAACTTTCCCCACTACTTTCATGTTCGATCCAACACCTAGATTTGAGTGCAGAAGCGGGAAAAGCCCACAAGCAGCTAGAGCAATGCATGTGGAATAAGTAAATTATACCTTAAGGTTCTTGGGGTGTGGTTCGGTGGACGACCGGAGGCCGATCGACCCACACTATGTACGGCGGCGAAGAAGAAGGGGTCAGAGGCCCTCCCGTGCTGCCGCTGGGTGAATGTGAACAGCTGTGCCAGTACTAGATTCCCTCCCTCGCCAACGGCGACAGCATTAAGCCTCCTTCCCTTCCCGGCGGACGGATCCTGCCGGCTCTTTGACCAGCAGTGAGGGGAGAGAGAGAGGCCAACGAAGTCTTGTTTATATCTGGAGAGGGTGAGAGAGTGTGAAGAGAGCAACTACAAGCAAACCAGCAGTGAGGGGAGAGAGAGAGTGGCCAACGAAGTCTTGTTTAGATCTGGAGAGGGTGAGAGAGTGTGAAGATAGCAACTACAAGCACTGAGGCTCCAGCGTGTATATATATACTGGAGAGAGTGTGAAGAGTGCAAACCCTAGAAACACGAATTATGCTCAAGTGTAGTTATCGAACCCGAGACCTCAAGTTTGATGAGCGAACAGGCTAACCAGCTACACAACCCTCCCGTTATGTTCAACGAGAGGAAAATAACCTTTTATACATTCCTGCATTCGTGTGACAAGCATGCCATCTTTTTTGTGTGTGTGGGAGTCATTGGGATTTAAATCATAATCGTGTCATGTGGCTTTGGTGGTAAGACTATCCACAGTGTTGTAGAAATAATGTAGCCTTAGTCACCTTACCTCTCTCCACGTAGTACGTTGGGTCCCACCAGTCAGAGGGTGAAACAAACAAATTAATAAGAAAAATTAAAAGCGCCAGTGGTGTATCTTACCTCACACATCTCGCTACTGCTTGGGAACACTGTCCAATTGATCCCTCTGTTCGCTCACGTACTATTTTAAGTGAATCCTTATTATAACATGCACACAATTTTGGGCACTTGTATTCGACCTAAGTCAGTGTGCCACCGTATCTCGTATTACTCCCTCCGTCTAGGTGTAATAAGTCACGTTAGAAGGTGCAGCGGGACCAAAGTGCAAGCAGATTGGAGGAGAAGGAGAAACTTGATCGGTCATTCCTCCAATCAAAGCCCTGATTTCTGTCTCTAAACGCAACAATTAATACAAACAACTAAGAGATGCCATTTTAGCTACCATGCAGGGTCACGTATTAACTCGCATGCAAGCCGACTTTGATTTCTTGACTGATCAATGCGTAGTTGCGCTCCATGCATTGGGTTTTCGGGGGAGATAACAAGGCAGACTAATTAAGGAGCATTTGGTTACATTGCTTAGGCTAGTCATAGTGGTGAGTAACTTGGACTAGTACAACATGCATATGTTACTAGTCTATGTTACTACTACGCGAAGTTTGCCGTCGGAAGCGAGCCGATCTGGCTCTCCTGAGCTAGCAAGGTTTTTCTAGCCCACCCAAGCTAGCTGGCCCACAAAAGCTAACATATTTTAACAGTTCCAAACGCCTAACCTTGCCTGGCTATGCTATAAGCTGTTCTTGCTAAGGATCCAAACGCTCCCTAAGTAACAACGCTCGCTAGCAACGAGGGCAGGAGGGGATTGAGATGCGAAGTTAATGGATGATGCCTAAACATTTTGGGAATATCTGATTTCCGTAGGATGACTTAACACCTAGACGGAGGGAGTACTACTCCTCAGTCCAGGTTTGATGGTATATTCGTCACCTCTTCTCTTCTTGTACGTACTCCATTTGTATCTCACTTCCTGTGGCTTCGCACTCGCACGATTTTCCTATTCTATGAACCTGTGTGTGCGTGTGCGTGTGCGTGTGTGTGTTTAAAAGCATGTGTGTGTTAGAGAGAGCGACAGATCGACCTACTCCTACAGAGAGATGGTGTGTAGTGTACGATTTTAGCCACGAGAGTCGGTGCATCCTCTCGTTTCCGGGCGTCCAGTAGGGATAGGCGGACAGCTGCCATGCCCGCTCCTGACCAGCCTGGCCCACCCAAAGCCCCTCCATCGCCCGCGCGCGCTTCCCGCCTGAAACGGTCAGCGCCGCTCCAAAGAATCGGTGCCACATTCATGCCCGGGCAGAGCGGACGCGACCTCTCACTGGCGCCTGCGTTGAAGGGAGAAGCGGATTCAAGAGTGATGGTTGCTTCGTCCGTCCAACTTACTGCTGGGTCTATGTGATTTGACGGCTCATTGGTCATTATTACTGAGGTGGTAGGACTGCTGGATATCCTATGCTTTCGGCGAAAGGAGGTACTACTAGATTACAATTTTCTCCATTCTTACGGCGGAGGAGTGCAAGAGCAGTGAAAACACGTTGGCTCAGTGATTACATGGCCCACCTCACAGTATCACCATATTTTCTGGACACCGTGCGACACCTAACTCTTTACATAGTACTCCCTCCGTTCCTAAATATAAGTCTTTGTAGAGATTCCACTAGATGGACTACATACGGAACAAAATGAATGAATATACACTTAAAATGCATCTATATACATCCGTATGTGGTTCATGGTGAAATCTCTACAAAGACTTATATTTAGGAACGGAGGAAGTACTTGTATAGTACGTACTGTAATTTATCAGCGAGATAGTACAATGCTATGAAGCTTCCAGCTTCTGTTACATGTATCTTGCGTCCAAGGTTGCCCATTGCAACATTTCATCAAATACAAAGGAGACTAACATGCATGCTGTTGCATCTCAATGATTGACAGATCATAGCAAATATGTACTCCCTCCGTTCCAAAATAAGTGTCTCAACTTTATGCTACATACGGTGCAAAATGAGTGAATCTACACTCTAAAATACGTCTATATACATCAGTGTTTGGAGTATGTACTAGTACTTCATATTGAAATCTACTAAAGGACATATATATTCCAAACAATATGATAATCTCTCTAACCAAGGTAGTAGGGACGAGGAGTAAACGGAGGGAGTAGTAAAATTTTCTCCTCGTCCTGCGAGCCACCGCGCGTGTGGGCGAGGGAGCGGGCGTAAGGCGTACAATACTACTACTACTCATGTAGTCCCTAGCAATTGAAACAGAGACAACTAAAGAAAAAAACGATCCATGCTGTCCCTAGCCCTTGAACCGTAAACCCTAACCAGGCTTTAATTTGCTGGCAACGTCGGCGCTTCCTAAGAAATGAAGTTCGCAACCCTTTGACCATCAGATCATTTTGTGCAGTTTCACCAAAATCGAGATGAGCATCCCTGTGGCAAAGAAATTGAAGAAGCGTGATTAGAATAAGATTACTGGGACTAGTTGATGTGACATAAACTCATCACAAATACAGTACGTAGAAGCCAGTAGAGGTATGTGCGGGGCAAAGAAGTAGAGAAATATCCACATGGAGTGATGTGGGCAGCTGGAGCAGTGGTGCAAGCCGGCTGTAAAGGGAGTTGTACCTGAGGGATGTCGGGACGTAGCTCAACCTAGAGGAAGGCGGCGGGAGGAGGCAACTACCCACATCGCGGCAGTGAGCAATGGACGAAGGCAACCTCACCGGCTTTGTGAGAGAGAATGGCGGGGACCCCTAATCGGGAAGTGCCGACAGTGGGTTTTCGCCGTCGGCGACGGCGACCGCATCTACACTAAGCATCCACCCCTTCCCCCGGTGGACGTGATCCGCCGGGATGTTAGAGATGTGGCCACAATGGTTTTGTGCGAGGGAGTGTGAAAACTGAAGAGAGCAACCCCAGCAAGCAACCGTGTAGGCTCGTCCTGCCTATGTATATAGTGGAGTGGTTTCCTTTTCTCTCCATATGAACCTATTTATATTGCATACGTGCCACTGAAGAAAAAAAACTTTATTTATAAATGACGCGGCACCTACTGCTCGTTCTCCTATAAACCTTGCGCTTGGCATCTCCAAACTGTTACCTTGCGACTGGCTCTTCGCCTCTTCGGGAAGTCGAGCAATAATGGTACTGCAGTATATATCGTTCTGGCTATATGAGACCGAATGAATTGCTGCACGTCCACCACGTGGCGAGGGTCGAGGGGCGAGGGAGAGTGCGTACTATTACGAGATTCCGTTTCAATATGGACTACATACGGAGCAAAATGAGTAAATCTACACTCTAAAATACGTCTATATACATCAGTGTTTGGAGTATGTACTAGTAGTTCATATTGAAATCTACTAAAGGACATATATTCCAAACAATATGATAATATCTCTAACCAAGGTAGGGACGAGGAGTAAATGGAGGGAGTACTAGTAAAATTTTCTCCTCGTCCTGCGAGCCACCGCGCGCGTGGGCGAGGGAGCGGGCGTAAGGCGTAGTAAGCAGCTTCACCTCATCCTGCGAGCCAGCGCACCCGTGTGCGGGGGAGACGGCGTACTAAGCAAGCTTCTCCTCATTCTGCAAGTTGACGGGACACATAAAAGGTACTCCAGTGTATAGAGCCTTGCCTCTAAGGTAGGCCCCACATGGTTTGCCTCTTTTTTAACATAACACGTCAGGTCGCAATTTGTTTGTTCACCCGTGGTAGACGATCCTCCCTCCACCAAGTGGACAACCAGTACACGGTCAAATTACCACGTGGGCTGCCTTTTCATACAGAAATGAGCTCCACCGTGTACCCGTGCGGGTGTGGTTGGGAAAGAGACGGGAGTACGTGCGCCGTGCGTGCACCTCTTCTCTTCGTGCACGTCCCCCACCTACGTGGGTGTGTGTGAGAGATACAAACCTAGACAAATGGCTTGTGCGTTCGTGAGTGTTTTTTGTTTTGGGAGGGGAGGTTGATTTCGTGAATGTATTTGTGGGAATATGTGTCGAGGACATCTCAAACAAAATTTTGCATGCAATGTGTGTTAAATGGAGGCCTGTCCATATCATATATAGAGGGTCGGGCGATCCATGAGAAGAGAGGGAGGGGTCATAGATATCGATAGAGTCGAAGAGAGGATCAAGTGGGTGGGTGCGAGATCGATGAAGAGAGCCATCGAAATTGTGTGTGTGTGTGTGTGTGTGTGTGTGTGCAAGTCAAAGATATAGGGCGACTGA